>NC_042975.1:2836462-2998823 GCF_901001165.1 Salmo trutta | reverse complement strand
TCCCCTTCTCTCTCCTCTCCCCTCCCCTCCTCTCCTCTCTTCTCCCCTCCTCTCCTCTCTTCTTCCCTTCTCTCTCCTCTCCTCTCTTCTCCTCTTCTCTCTCCCCTCCTCTCTTCTCCTCTTCTCTCTCCCCTCCTCTCTTCTCCCCTTCTCTCTCCTCTCCTCTATTTCCTCTCCTATCCTCTCCTCTTCCCCTCCCCTCCCCTTCCCCTCACTCTCTATCTCTCTGCAGGATGGCGGTGTGTCAGAGAATGAACAGGAGCTTTCAGTTGCAGGAAAGATAAAGAAGCACTTCAACACCGGCCCTAAAGCTAATGACACCACCGCCGGGGTGTCTGTCATTACGGTGAGCCCCGCTCAGGAAAGATTGATGCAGACATGTCTGTGTTTTTACATGGCACCACTAAGTTGTACTGGCTTTGTCTTTGGCTCTAAGTCTGAACGAACTGAGTTGAACTCCTGTTGTTCTGGTTTAGAAATCTAACTGTAATGGTTTCCACTGGTTTGATACCTGTAAAGGTCTAAATGTTTTAACTGGTTTCCAGTAAGTCCTACTTGTTTAAACCTGATTTCTCTGATTGTACTCGCTTTTGCTATGTTACTGGTTGATGTTACTGGTTTTAAAGGTTGACTGTACTGGTTTCTCTATAAATCCTACTGGTTTTAAAGGTTACTGGTTTCTCTTTAAGTTATACTGGTTTTAAAGGTTACTGGTTTCTCTATAAATCCTACTGGTTTTAAAGGTTACTGGTTTCTCTTTAAGTTATACTGGTTTTAAAGGTTCCTGGTTTCTGTGTTCTGTTGTCCAGTTGGAGCACAGCTTCTGTTTGCAGCGTTCTGGGTCGTTGGACTTCTACCAGCACCCGGCCATGTACTGGATACGGTATGACCTCCCGTTGGCACGACAACCCTGTCCGCTCTGTTTGCTGTGGCCCAGAGTAATGATTGGCTGCCTGCTTTGGCTGCTTACTTCTGTGTGCTCTATCAGCCCCATCCATGTCCTGACCCCCGCTCCCTCTCGTAGACTCCCTCTCGTAGACTCCCTCTCGTAGACTCCCTCTCGTAGACTCCCTCTCGTAGACTCCCTCTCATAGACTCCCTCTCATAGACCCCCTCTCATAGACCCCCTCTCATAGACCCCCTCTCATAGACCCCCTCTCATAGACTCCCTCTCGTAGACTCCCTCTCGTAGACCCCCTCTCATAGACTCCCTCTCATAGACTCCCTCTCATAGACTCCCTCTCATAGACTCCCTCTCATAGACCCCTTATCTGCATCTGACCTTCCCTTTGCAATCCTGTGACTAACGTTTGTCTGTAGAGAAAGTGGCGCTGTCAAACTGTAAACCTCTAAACAAACTGTAAACCCTCTAAACAGACTGTAAACCTCTAAACAGACTGTAAACCCTCTAAACAGACTGTAAACCTCTAAACAAACTGTAAATTCTCTAAACAAACTGTAAACCCTCTAAACAGACTGTAAACCCTCTAAACAGACTGTAAACCCTCTAAACAGACTGTAAACCCTCTAAACAGACTGTAAACCTCTAAACAAACTGTAAATCCTCTAAACAAACTGTAAAACTCTAAACAAACTGTAAACAAACTGTAAACCTCTAAACAAACTGTAAACCTCTAAACAAACTGTAAACAGACTGTAATCCTCTAAACAAACTGTAAACCTCTAAACAGACTGTAAACCTCTAAACAAACTGTAAACCTCTAAACAAACTGTAAACAGACTGTAATCCTCTAAACAAACTGTAAACCTCTAAACAGACTGTAAACCTCTAAACAGACTGTAAACCTCTAAACAAATTGTAAACCTTTAAACAAACTGTAGGCTAGAGTGCACAATCATTTGATCAACTCAAAGATCTTTGATTGTTGAGGTGTTAATAATGTGAGATGGCACCGGTCTGTCACCATCAGCCCGTGATCTCTAAACAGACTGTAAACAACGCTCGTGGCGTGCGTCCATTTTCTGCTTCCTTGTACTCCTCTCCTCCTCCTCCTCCTCCTCCTCCTCATCTCTTACTTCTCCTGCTCTCCTCTATTTTACCCATGCTCCTCTTCTAACCCACAATATCCTCAGCGTGAGTGTTGTCCCTGTGAGCATCGGTCCTGATTGGTTGACGAGTGTCTCCTCCCCCTCAGGCCACCGCTCTTGATAAGGAGGGGCAGGTTCTCAGACGAAGACGCAACCAGGATGTGAGCTCATGCCTGTTGCCGTTGACGACGACAACAACAAAGATGGACATACCGCCCAGCTACCTCCCAGCCTGACCATCACCCCCCTCTCTCTTACCTTTAACCTCGTCTCCGCCCTTATTCCCTCCCGTAGCCGCATTCTCACGGGAGAGGTGAAGCGGGGGAACAGGGAACAGGGGAGGGGTGAAGAGGGGAACAGGGGAGGGGTGAAGAGGGGAACAGGGGAGGGGTGAAGAGGGGAACAGGGGAGGGGTGAAGAGGGGGGACAGGGAACAGGGGAGGGGTGAAGAGGGGGAACAGGGGAGGGGTGAAGAGGGGAACAGGGGAGGGGTGAAGAGGGGGGACAGGGAACAGGGGAGGGGTGAAGAGGGGGAACAGGGGAGAGGGGAGGGGTGAAGAGGGGGAACAGGGGAGGGGTGAAGAGGGGGAACAGGGAACAGGGGAGGGGTGAAGCGGGGGAACAGGGGAGGGGTGAAGAGGGGGAACAGGGGAGGGGTGAAGAGGGGGAACAGGGGAGGGGTGAAGAGGGGGGACAGGGGAGGGGTGAAGAGGGGGAACAGGGGAGGGGTGAAGAGGGGGGACAGGGGAGGGGTGAAGAGGGGGAACAGGGAACAGGGGAGGGGTGAAGAGGGGGAACAGGGGAGGGGTGAAGAGGGGGGACAGGGGAGGGGTGAAGAGGGGGAACAGGGGAGGGGTGAAGAGGGGGAACAGGGAACAGGGGAGGGGTGAAGAGGGGGAACAGGGGAGGGGTGAAGAGGGGGAACAGGGAACAGGGGAGGGGTGAAGAGGGGGAACAGGGGAGGGGTGAAGAGGGGGAACAGGGAACAGGGGAGGGGTGAAGAGGGGAACAGGGGAGGGGTGAAGAGGGGGAACAGGGAACAGGGGAGGGGTGAAGAGGGGGAACAGGGGAGGGGTGAAGAGGGGAACAGGGGAGGGGTGAAGAGGGGGAACAGGGAACAGGGGAGGGGTGAAGAGGGGGGACAGGAGAGGGGTGAAGAGGGGAACAGGGGAGGGGTGAAGAGGGGGAACAGGGGAGGGGTGAAGAGGGGGAACAGGGGAGGGGTGAAGAGGGGAACAGGGGAGGGGTGAAGAGGGGGAACATGTCAGTTAACCCTTTGTGAGGATCTATGCTCAACATGGTAACGGGTCACCTCCACCAGTCTGGGTTGTCATGGTAACGGGTCAACCTCCACCAGTCTGGGTCTACATGGTAACGGGTCACCTCCACCAGTCTGGGTCAACATGGTAACGGGTCACCTCCACCAGTCTGGGTCTACATGGTAACGGGTCACCTCCACCAGTCTGGGTTGTCATGGTAACGGGTCACCTCCACCAGTCTGGGTTACATGGTAACGGGTCACCTCCACCAGTCTGGGTTACATGGTAACGGGGCACCTCCACCAGTCTGGGTCAACATGGTAACGGGTCACCTCCACCAGTCTGGGTTACATGGTGACGGGTCACCTCCACCAGTCTGGGTTACATGGTAACGGGTCACCTCCACCAGTCTGGGTCTACATGGTAACGGGTCACCTCCACCAGTCTGGGTTACATGGTAACGGGTCACCTCCACCAGTCTGGGTTGTCATGGTAACGGGTCACCTCCACCAGTCTGGGTCTACATGGTAACGGGTCACCTCCACCAGTCTGGGTCTACATGGTAACGGGGCACCTCCACCAGTCTGGGTCTACATGGTAACGGGGCACCTCCACCAGTCTGGGTTGTCATGGTAATGGGTCACCTCCACCAGTCTGGGTTACATGGTAACGGGTCACCTCCACCAGTCTGGGTCTACATGGTAACGGGTCACCTCCACCAGTCTGGGTTACATGGTAACGGGTCACCTCCACCAGTCTGGGTTACATGGTAACGGGTCACCTCCACCAGTCTGGGTTACATGGTAACGGGTCACCTCCACCAGTCTGGGTCAACATGGTAACGGGTCACCTCCACCAGTCGGGGTTAACATGGGCCAGCAGCCAGCTATAGGAGACCAAACTTTAATGGGGGGTTTTTTCTGACGTTTCAAGAAAAACAATGTTCTCTGTTGGTCGATGTGTCAATGTAACGACATGGCGTTACCATTGGTGTATTAAAATAAGAGTTGTTTTTTTGTGACATTCTCCTGAGTCCAAGTGTTTGACACGTGGGGGAGGGGTACCATTTAACTTTATGATCAAACTTGATCAATGTACAAGCAACAGTCATTTATCATACATTGGTCTTCCTACTTTGATCTGGTTTCATCCAAATATCATGAAATGTCATGATTTTGACTGTTCAGGGCCTTTAACAGAACATGGTTTGGTGACAGGGTCTTGTTTGTACACTATGTAAATAATACAATTTTATATTTATTTATTTTATTATTTATCTACATCTGAACAATAACAATACAAGTCAAGTGTACATATACGTGGATCAACTTCCCGTCACATGACTCTGTGAATGATGTCACTTCCTCTGTAACAGTGTCTTCTGGGTACTGTAGTACTTCACGTGTCACCACAGTAGCTACCTGGGAAATGTGATGCGTTCAGGTCGACGCCTCCTCCTCAGTGCACCAGTGTGTTAGAATTGGTTGTGTGTGATACCTAAACCTCTGTTCAACTACAGTTTATTAAAATCAATGCTGTAAACACACAAAGCTGTTGGCCTGCGTGTATTGAATAGCTCTCCATGTGTTTATGCTGGAGACTTATCGTGTCATGTCATTGCTGCAGCTCAATCCCCTCTTTCCGCCGATATGAAGTTTGTGCCTATACCATAACACGGGGGGTTGTTTTTCTACACACGAGAGAAAATCTTCACAAAATTGTCTGTAGAACATGAACAATTTGATCTACAAAAACAAATACATTTGATGAGACTCACGAACACGACGGTGTCGTATGTTTTGCTTTATGACCTTCAGAGGTCTACTCGACATAACCTGAACTTCCGGGCCGAAGCTTTTGAGCTTCAGGGGAGTTGTTTGAAGGTGACCCAGTACCAGGCTGTAAAAGAAATGGCACAACATGCATACGGGGTAAAAACTGCCAATGAATAAAGTGATCGAACGTGGCTCTACATTTTTTCTTTCTGAGTTTAGCTCAGGGAAGAGAATCGAAAACTGTAAAATAACTACATCTTAAATTATGTCAAGAAGATTGTTACGTGTATTAGAGTGTTACCTGTTTTAGAGTGTTACCTGTTTTAGAGTGTTACCTGTTTTAGATTGTTACCTGTTTTAGAGTGTTACCTGTATTAGAGTGCTACCTGTATTAGAGTGTTACCTGTTTTAGAGTGTTACCTGTATTAGAGTGTTACCTGTATTAGAGTGTTACCTGTATTAGAGTGTTACCTGTATTAGATTGTTTCCTGTATTAGAGTGTTTCCTGTATTAGAGTGTTTCCTGTATTAGAGTGTTTCCTGTATTAGAGTGTTTCCTGTATTAGAGTGTTACCTGTATTAGAGTGTTACGTGTATTAGAGTGTTACCTTTTTTTTTTTTTTTTAATCTTTATTTTAACAGGGAAAACAGACTGAGACCTGGATCTCTTTTACGGCTGTGCCCTGTGTAAACATGTTGACATATACAGTTTTAGGCATACAGACAAGAACATTTCAAACATACAAAACAAAGACACAATTCAACAGAAACAAATCACAGATAACATCATATTGATCCTCCATAACATTTTTAAAATGGGCAAGGGACACCAGAGTGTCTAACATTTACATTACATTTAAGTCATTTAGCAGACGCTCTTATCCAGAGCGACTTACAAATTGGTGCATTCACCTATAATATCAAGTAGAACAACCACTTTACAATAGTGCATCTAAATCTTTTAAAGGGGGGGGGGGTTAGAAGGATTACTTTATCCTATCCCAGGTATTCCTTAAAGAGGTGGGGTTTCAGGTGTCTCCGGAAGGTGGTGATTGACTCCGCTGTCCTGGCATCGTGAGGGAGCTTGTTCCACCATTGGGGTGCCAGAGCGGCGAACAGTTTTGACTGGGCTGAGCGGGAACTGTGCTTCCTCAGAGGTAGGGAGGCGAGCAGGCCAGAGGTGGATGAACGCAGTGCCCTTGTTTGGGTGTAGGGCCTGATCAGAGCCTGAAGGTACGGAGGTGCCGTTCCCCTCACAGCTCCGTAGGCAAGCACCATGGTCTTGTAGCGGATGCGAGCTTCAACTGGAAGCCAGTGGAGAGAGCGGAGGAGCGGGGTGACGTGAGAGAACTTGGGAAGGTTGAACACCAGACGGGCTGCGGCGTTCTGGATGAGTTGTAGGGGTTTGATGGCACAGGCAGGGAGCCCAGCCAACAGCGAGTTGCAGTAATCCAGACGGGAGATGACAAGTGCCTGGATTAGGACCTGCGCCGCTTCCTGTGTGAGGCAGGGTCGTACTCTGCGAATGTTGTAGAGCATGAACCTACAGGATCGGGTCACCGCCTTGATGTTAGTGGAGAACGACAGGGTGTTGACCAGGATCACGCCAAGGTTCTTAGCACTCTGGGAGGAGGACACAATGGAGTTGTCAACCGTGATGGCGAGATCATGGAACGGGCAGTCCTTCCCCGGGAGGAAGAGCAGCTCTGTCTTGCCGAGGTTCAGCTTGAGGTGGTGATCCGTCATCCACACTGATATGTCTGCCAGACATGCAGAGATGCGATTCGCCACCTGGTTGTCAGAAGGGGGAAAGGAGAAGATTAATTGTGTGTCGTCTGCATAGCAATGATAGGAGAGACCGTGTGAGGATATGACAGAGCCAAGTGACTTGGTGTATAGCGAGAATAGGAGAGGGCCTAGAACAGAGCCCTGGGGGACACCAGTGGTGAGAGCACGTGGTGCGGAGACAGATTCTCGCCATGCCACCTGGTAGGAGCGACCTGTCAGGTAGGACGCAATCCAAGCGTGGGCCGCGCCGGAGATGCCCAGCTCGGAGAGGGTGGAGAGGAGGATCTGATGGTTCACAGTATCAAAGGCAGCAGATAGGTCTAGAAGGATGAGAGCAGAGGAGAGAGAGTTAGCTTTAGCAGTGCGGAGAGCCTCCGTGACACAGAGAAGAGCAGTCTCAGTTGAATGCCCAGTCTTGAAACCTGACTGATTAGGATCAAGAAGGTCGTTCTGGCCAAGGACGGCACGTTCAAGAGTTTTGGAGAGAAAAGAAAGAAGGGATACTGGTCTGTAGTTGTTGACATCGGAGGGATCGAGTGTAGGTTTTTTCAGAAGGGGTGCAACTCTCGCTCTCTTGAAGACGGAAGGGACGTAGCCAGCGGTCAAGGATGAGTTGATGAGCGAGGTGAGGTAGGGGAGAAGGTCTCCGGAAATGGTCTGGAGAAGAGAGGAGGGGATAGGGTCAAGTGGGCAGGTTGTTGGGCGGCCGGCCGTCACAAGACGCGAGATTTCATCTGGAGAGAGAGGGGAGAAAGAGGTCAAAGCACAGGGTAGGGCAGTGTGAGCAGGACCAGCGGTGTTGCTTGACTTAGCAAACGAGGATCGGATGTCGTCAACCTTCTTTTCAAAATGGTTGACGAAGTTATCCGCAGTGAGGGAGGAGGGGGGGAGAGGGGGAGGAGGATTCAGGAGGGAGGAGAAGGTAGCAAAAAGCTTCCTAGGGTTAGAGGCAGATGCTTGGAATTTAGAGTGGTAGAAAGTGGCTTTAGCAGCAGATACAGAAGAGGAAAATGTAGAGAGGAGGGAGTGAAAGGATGCGAGGTCCGCAGGGAGGCGAGTTTTCCTCCATTTCCGCTCGGCTGCCCGGAGCCCTGTTCTGTGAGCTCGCAGTGAGTCGTCGAGCCACGGAGCAGGAGGGGAGGACCGAGCCGGCCTGGAGGATAGGGGACAGAGAAAATCAAAGGATGCAGAGAGGGAGGAGAGGAGGGTTGAGGAGGCAAAATCAGGAGATAGGTTGGAGAAGGTTTGAGCAGAGGGAAGAGATGATAGGATGGAAGAGGAGAGAGTAGCAGGAGAGAGAGAGCGAAGGTTGGGACGGCGCAATACCATCCGAGTAGGGGCAGAGTGAGAAGTTTTTGATGAGAGCGAGAGGGAAAAGGATACAAGGTAGTGGTCGGAGACTTGGAAAGGAGTTGCAATGAGATTAGTGGAAGAACAGCATCTAGTAAAGATGAGGTCAAGCGTATTGCCTGCCTTGTGAGTAGGGGGGAAGGTGAGAGGGTGAGGTCAAAAGAGGAGAGGAGTGGAAAGAAGGAGGCAGAGAGGAATGAGTCGAAGGTAGACGTGGGGAGGTTAAAGTCACCCAGAACTGTGAGAGGTGAGCCATCCTCGGGGAAGGAACTTATCAAGGCGTCAAGCTCATTGATGAACTCTCCAAGGGAACCTGGAGGGCGATAAATGATGAGGATGTTAAGCTTGAAAGGGCTGGTAACTGTGACAGCATGGAATTCAAATGAGGAGATAGACAGATGGGTCAGGGGAGAAAGAGAGAATGTCCACTTGGGAGAGATGAGGATTCCAGTGCCACCACCCCGCTGGCTCGATGCTCTAGGGGAATGCGAGAACACGTGGGCAGACGAGGAGAGAGCAGTAGGAGTAGCAGTGTTATCTGTGGTGATCCATGTTTCCGTCAGCTCCAGGAAGTCTAGGGACTGGAGATGAACTCAGCCTTGTTGGCCGCAGACCGGCAGTTCCAGAGGCTGCCGGAGACCTGGAACTCCACGTGGGTCGTGCGCGCTGGGACCACCAGGTTAGAGTGGCAGCGGCCACGCGGTGTGAAGCGTTTGTATGGCCTGTGCAGAGGGGAGAGAACAGGGATAGACAGACACATAGTTGACAAGCTACAGAAGAGGCTACGCTAATGCAAAGGAGATTGGAATGACAAGTGGACTACACGTCTCGAATGTTCAGAAAGTTAAGCTTACGTTGCAAAAAATCTTATTGACTAAAATGACGAAAATGATACAGTACTGCTGGCTGGTGGAGTAGGCTAGCTAGCAGTGGCTGCGTTGTTGACTTTGTTTGACCGTGTAGCTGGCTAGGTGTAGCTGGCTAGGTGACCTCGATAGTTTCAGTACTACACCTTGTCATGATACAAAAGCAACTTTGTAGCTAGCTAACATAACACTAATCAAGACGTTCCTTTGTAATGTATTTAGTTTCTACAGTGTTACTAGTTGGCTGGGTTTGAAAAAAAAAATATATACAAAAAAATAAAAATAAAAAATAAAAAAATGGCGTCGCGGGGGACGGCAATAGCTGGCTAGCTAACCTCGGTAATTACTAAACTACACAATTATCAAGCTATGACAAAGACAACTATGTAGCTAGCTAGCCAACACTGCACTAGTCAAATCGTACCGTTGTAAAGTATTGGTATCTACAGCGCTGCTAGTCGGTAACGGTTGGCTAGCTGTTGGCTAGCTAGCTAGCAGTGGGTTAATGATGACTAGGTGTGTTGACTGCAGTTTGTTCCATAAATAAGGCGCAAAGGAACTAAAGGCAGTCCTACCCAACTCTGTGGAGACCGCAGGAGTCTCTAATGTAATCCACATCTGTGATCTGGTTTTAAAATTTGTATATCTAGTGGAAATTAATGATGATATATATGGAGGTAGTTTTAAAAGAAGCGCTTTATAAATAAACAAGAGAGCATGTTGCTCTCGCCTCACAGATAGAGAGGCCCAACTAACATGTTGATAAAGGATACAGTGATGAGTTTTGTAACTATCACCCGTGATAAACCTGAGTGCACAATGGTAAATAGCATCCAGTGGTTTTAATGTGTTTGCCGATGCATGCATATAGATAATATCACCATAATCTAAAACGGACATAAAAGTAGCCTGCACAATTTGTTTTCTATTTACAAAGGACAGACAAGCCCTGTTTCTATAAAGGAACCCTATCTTGAATTTGAGCTTTTTTCCCAATTCAGTAAGATGTTTTTTAAAAGAAAGCCTATCATCTAACCATACCCCTAAATATTTATATGCAGAGACCTGTTTGATTTCAGTACCATCCAAGCTAGTGATTACAAAAGTGTTTCTAACTGAGAGTTTAGACCTAGAAAAAAACATGACATTTGTTTTCTTAGCGTTTAAAACAAGTTTAAGCTTGGAAAGAGACCCCTGTAGTATCCTAAAATCAGACTCCAACTGCATTAAAGCTTGGTCCGCTGTAGGAGCAATAGAGTACATCACTGTGTCATCTGCATATAAATGGAATTTACAATATCTGACATCATCACCAATGTTGTTTATATAAAGTGAGAACAATAGTGGGCCAATTATTGAACCCTGAGGGACTCCTTTAAGTAACTGTAAGGAGTCAGACTTGACCCCGTCGACCATGACGGCCTGAGTTCTATCTTTAAGATAGTCATAAAACCATCGGCAGGCATCCGTGCCCACTCCTATAGATGACAGCTTACTCAAAAGGATAGCATGGTCTACAGTATCAAAAGCTTTTGACAAATCTACAAACAACGCAGCACAGTGCTTTCTATCATCTAAGGCATTTGCAATATCATTTACAACAAGCATAGTGGCCGATGTGGTACTGTGTTTAGATCTAAAACCAGATTGATTGGTGCTAAGAATACTGTTAGCAGAAAGAAAAGACTGTAACTGTTTGTTGACTATAGATTCTAGGATCTTTGCCAGACAAGGGAGCCTAGAGATGGGTCGATAGTTATCCAAATCACTACCGTCACCTCCCTTATGTAATGGCAGAACAAAAGCTGCTTTCCACACCTTAGGGATAATTCCTGTGCTTAATGTTAGATTAAAAATGTGTGTCACTGAACCAGCAATGATAGGTGCAGCACACTTAAATAAGAACGGGTCTAAATTGTCAGCGCCTAAGGATTTCTTAGTATCAATGGCACACAGGGCAGCTAGAACCTCTGCTTCGGTTATTTTCTGGAAACTAAAAACAGGGTTACCATTTTTTAGAGTAACGGTTGAAAAGCAATACGAAAAATCAACTAACTGCCACAATGGCCACTTTTCCTTTCAAATAAAAAACCAGCAGAGATGAAATGCTTATTAAAAGCATCACAAATATCATTTTTTTCACTTAGGATACAGGAATCTGAGGTAATTTGCTTAGGAAGAGAAACAGCAGAATTCCCCCGTTTCAGTGAATTAACGGTTTTCCAGAATTTTGCAGGATCTCCTGCAGAATCTGTCATAGCATTAAGGAAGTAATTTGATTTTGCCTTTTTGACAGCTGCAGTACATTTATTTCTCAATTGCCTAAAAAACAGCCAATCAGCTGGAGTACCTGTTTTCCTCGCCAAGGCCCAGGCCCGATTCTTTTGCAGGAAAAGACCTGACAATTCAGGAGAGAACCAAGAACTGGTTCGGTTTCTTACTCTGTGATTCTTAAGCGGGGCATGTTTATCAGACATAGAGGTAACAATAGAAGAGAAAAAAGCAAGGGCTAAAACCGGGTCCAGAAAGCAGCAAGTGGATAAAAACTGAGTGATATAAGTCAAGGGTAAAAGCTTGCTGTGAGAAATGTTTATAATTTCTCTTAGAGATTATAGAGGGATCAGAGTGTTTCAGCCTGGTATTTCTAATACAAGCAATAGGGCAGTGGTCACTGATATCATTTGCAAAAACCCCACTGGCTGTGTATTTATGGGGGGTATTTGTTAGAATAATGTCTAGTAGAGTAGATTTTACTGGGTTCTTAAAGTTGGGACGGGTTGGTTTAGTTGTCAGCTGAGTTAGATTTAGCTCAGTACAAATGTCTTTTAATTTATCGGATACTGGTGAAAGCCAATCCAGGTTAAAATCTCCCAAAATCAGTAATTCAGAGTTTGCATAATTAGACAGTATATCAGATAATTTGCATAGAGTACAAGGAGGAGCTGAGGGGGGGCGATATACCCCTCCTAGAGTTAAACGAGCATTATTACCAAGTACCAAATTTAAAACTAGACATTCATATTGCTTTGGGACAGAGGTTGATATGGACACAGAAACATTTAAGCAGCATTTTACATAAATCGCGATACCACCACCTCTACCAACTCTATCAGCTCTATAAATATTGTACCCAATCAACTGAACATCTGAATCAGGCACAGAATCACACAGCCACGATTCAGATACAACCGATACGTCAACATTTGATTGTGAGACCAAAATTTCAATAAAGTCCAACTTTTATATCAGGCTTCTAGCATTCAAATGAATTATTCCAATGCCATTGCTACAGGAATTCATATCAGATGGAGTATCCAAGGTAGCACCTGAAGCTGCACTGGATGAGCAATAAACCATTTGAGCTATTGACAGAGCTCAATTTTATGGGGACAAGATTACTTCTAACAATACCTCTCTGCATGTGAGTAGTATTCGCAATACGGTGATTGGACAATAATCTAGGAATTGCAGAAAGGTTGTTAACTGTAGTTTGTTCCATATTTGTAATTGAGGGACTAATTAATGAGACTGGGAGAGGAGCATTGAACGTAGTCTGATAGGGGAGCGTACAATCCCAAAAGTCAACCCCCGAAAATACACAACGTCAGGTATCAAAGGCTCTACATGAGGCAAGTGTAAGAGACATGTTGGTGGAGAGGATGCTGGAGCCATACCTGTTAAGATGCAAATTGTCCCGAAGAAATAGACCTGGTCGGTCTGTAAAAGCTGTAAAGTTATCCACAAATGGAATTCCCATCGTGCAGCAGTATCCCTTAAGCCAGGTGTGTAATTGGCGTATACGACTAAAAACCATATCCGTGTAGCGTGGGGATGGAAATGGACCGGAAACAACGCACTGCTTCCCAGATTCCAGCAGCGTATTTATCAATGTTTTAAAATCGTCTCTCAATTTCTCTGACTGCTGGAGTTTAATGTCATTAGACCCAACATGGACAATGACAGTTGAAGCGGCGGAGTGCTACCTGAATTAGATTGTTACCTGTATTAGAGTGTTACCTGTATTAGAGTGTTACCTGTATTAGATTGTTACGTGTATTAGATTGTTACGTGTATTAGAGTGTTACCTGTATTAGATTGTTACGTGTATTAGATTGTTACCTGTATTAGAGTGTTACCTGTATTAGAGTGCTACCTGTATTAGATTGTTACCTGTATTAGAGTGTTACCTGTATTAGAGTGTTACCTGTATTAGAGTGTTACCTGTATTAGATTGTTACCTGTATTAGATTGTTACGTGTATTAGAGTGTTACCTGTATTAGAGTGTTACCTGTATTAGAGTGTTACCTGTATTAGATTGTTACCTGTATTAGATTGTTACCTGTATTAGAGTGCTACGTGTATTAGAGTGTTACCTGTATTAGAATGTTACGTGTATTAGATTGTTACCTGTATTAGATTGTTACCTGTATTAGAGTGTTACCTGTATTAGAGTGTTACCTGTATTAGAATGTTACGTGTATTAGAGTGTTACCTGTATTAGTTTGTTATGTGTATTAGTTTGTTACGTGTATTTTAAACTCTTAACACCTGAGAGAGCTGGACCTGAGTGACAAGGACCTGCTGGATTCAGGAGTGGAAGTGCTGTCAGCTGGACTGAAGAACCCAAACTGGAGACAATATGCTCTTCTGTCAGTAATATTTATTTGTACCCAAACTAATTTTTTATAGAACTACTCATTAACCTTTATCTTAACCCTAATGTTAAACAATAAAAAAAAGAGTAGGACTGTTTGTTTTTTTAAGAAGTTGAGGTTTGTTTAAAACCTCTCAAGGGTACGTGGGACGCTAACGTCCCACCTGACAACATCCAGTGAAAGTGTACGGCGCCAAATTCAAACAATAGAATCTCATAATTAAAATTCCTCAAACATACAAGTATTATACACCATTTTAACCTCTACGGGCTAGGGGGCAGCATTGAGAATTTAGGAAAAAATATGTGCCCATTTTTAACTGCCTCCTACACCAACTCAGAAGCTAGAATATGCATATTATTGTTCAGGTTTGGATAGAAAACACCCTAAAGTTTCTAAAACTGTTTGAATGGTGTCTGTGAGTATAACAAAACTCCTATGGCAGGCAAAAACCTGAGAAGGTTTCATGCAGGAAGTACCCTGTCTGACAAGGTGTTGTTGTTCTTGCTTCTGTTTATTGAAGAGTCAGGATCTTAGCTGTAACGTGACAATTCCTAGGGCTCCAATAGGCTCTCAGAACCCGGGAAAAACCTGAACGATGACGAGGCAGCCTCAGGCTGAAACACAGAATCCCCTTTTCCAAGTGTCCCATCAGGGGACTATAGAATTAGGCGCATGCGCGATTCGCCCCCGTGGAGTATTTTCCTTCGGCTGTTTAGCTATTTGCAGATTCCCGGTCAGAATATTATCGCTTTTCTACGAGATAAATTGCATAAAAATTGATTTTAAACAACGGTTGACATGCTTCGAAGTACGGTAATGGAATATTTAGACATTTTTTGTCACGTTCTGCGCCATGCGCACGACCGTGATTTAGCATTCTGATAGTGTCTAGAACGCACGAACAAAACGCCGCTGTTTGGATATAACGATGGATTATTTGAGACCAAGCCTACATTTGTTATTGAAGTACAAGGCCTGGGAGTGCATTCTGACGAAGAACAGGAAAGGTAAGACCATTTTTCTTATAGGAAATGTGATTTTGGTGAAGGCTAAACTTGCCGGGTGTCTAAATAGCTAGCCCGTGATGGCTGGGCTATGTACTTAGAATATTGCAAAATGTGCTACATCCAAAAAGCTATTTTAAAATCGGACATATCGAGTGCATAGAGGAGTAATGTATCTATAATTCTTAAAATAATTGTTATGCTTTTTGTGAACGTTTATCGTGAGTAATTTAGCAAATTGTTAGTAAATTCCCCGGAAGTTTGCGGGGGGTATGCTTTTTCTGAACGTCACATGCTAATGTAAAAAGCTGGTTTTTGATATAAATATGAACTTGACTGAACAGACATGCATGTATTGTATAACATATTGTCCTTGGTGTGTCATCTGATGAAGATCATAAAAGGTTAGTGCTGCATTTAGCTGTGGTTAAGGTTTTTGTGACATTATATGCTAGCTTGAAAAATGGGTGTCTGATTATTTCTGGCTGGGTACTCTGCTGACATAATCTAATGTTTTGCTTTCGTTGTAAAGCCTTTTTGAAATCGGACAGTGTGGTTAGATTAACGAGAGTCTTGTCTTTAAATAGCTGTAAAATAGTCATATGTTTGAGAAATTGAAGTAATAGCATTTCAAACGTTTTAAAAATCGCGCCACAGGATTACACTGGCTGTTACGTAGGTGGGACGAATTCGTCCCGCCGGTCCCATAGAGGTTAAAGATAAACTTGTTGTTAATCCAACCACAGTGTCCGATTTCAAAAAGGCTTCACGGTGAAAGCATACCATGCGAATATGTTAGGTAAGCGCCTAGTCACAAAAATACATTGCCATTTTCTAGCCAAAGAGAGGAGTCACAAAAAGCAGAAATAGAGATAAAATTAATCACTAACCTTTGATGATCTTCATCAGATGACACTCATAGGACTTCATGTTACACAATACATGTATGTTTTGTTTGATAAAGTTCATATTCATATCCAAAAATCTCAGTTTACATTGGCGCGTTATGTTCAGTAATGTTTTGCCTCGAAAACATTCAGTGATTTTGCAGAGAGCCACCTCAATTTACAGAAACTTCTCCTTAATGCAACCGCTGTGTCATATTTCAAAAAAGCTTTATGGCAAAAGCACACCATGCAATAATCTGAGTCCAGCGCTCAGCCACCAAAACAAGCCATACAGATATGTTGTGGAGTCAACAAAAGTCAGAAATAGCGTTATAAATATTCATTTACCTTTGATGATCTTCATCAGAATGCATCCCAGGTATCCCAGTTCCACAATAAATGTTTGTTTTCTTCGATAAAGTTCATCTTTATGTCCAAATACCTCCTTTTTGTTCGCGCGTTTAGCTCACTAAACCAAATGCACAAGGTGCGGACACTAAGTCCAGACAAAAAGTCAAAAAAGATCCATTACAGTTTGTAGAAACATGTCAAACGATGTATATAATCAATCTTTAGGATGTTTTTATCATAAATCTTCAATAATATTCCAACCGGTGTCGTGTCTTTGACTATGCCGGATTAAGTGATATGACATGCTAACCTATAAAATTATTTCTCTGTAATTAATATTATCTGATTAAGCTTATCATGTAAATGTAATTAACTAGAAAGTCGGGGCACCACGGAAGAATTTTTATAGAGCTGTTATCTTCCGAATAAACTCTTAAAATACTTAGTAATATTTTACATCGATGGCAGTCAATATTAACCCGTATCTTATTTTCAGTCTCATAATGAAAGTTGTAAATTCTTGGCTATCTTCACGAACCCTGGCTAACAAGTTGAATCAGCAATACAAAATTGGGTTTAATTATTTATTTACTAAATACCTAAACTAATCACACAGAATTACAAATACACAGAATACAAATGATGTCATACAGAAAACATCCCTGGTGGACGGAACCCTGTATGATGGCTGGTTACACAAAGGAAAGGGGGTTGGGCTTGAATGAAAGAGCGGGAAGACTGAGGAACAAAGAAACAGCAGCTATGCTATCGTAAATACAGAATCTTATGCATTCTAAATTACCGCCCATTTGGAAAAGGAAAATGCAATAAATATTTACTCTGAGCTGCGCTTCGGTAGATTGGTTGTAGATGTTGGCCAACAGATCTTCCTGTCCTCGGAAGAATGTCTCTGGTGGTAAATTGGATACGTGGTGGTATCTTTGTCTGTTTGTTAGACTGGATACGTCGTCCGTCCTTTCCTAGCCCACGTCTACAGCGGCCGCTGCTAACTCAACGGCTAGGAAGTATCACTTCTGTAGTGAATAAGCTCAAAGTTCATACCATTCGCCACCAAAGCTCACGCCGAGGTTGGCTTAGTTCTGTACTTGACGTGTGTCCTTCTAACGTAGAGGCTGCAGACCTCACGTACTGGAACACGTGGTTATCTTTTCGTCAAAGGCTTATATAGTGGAGAGGGGGAAGGATGTGTTTCATCGTTTATAACCCCTGTCTCTTCACAGGGGTGGGCCACTGATCAAGCAGGGCACTTTACTTATGAAAACCCAATTCTCTCATTTGGAAGCTAAAATTACATTTAATCTCCTAACAAACAATTTCAATATCAAACATTTCAATTGCATAACAATTCCATGTGACTCTGATAACTAGAGGGTGTATACTTTCCCAGGTACAGTTTATGTCATCCTGTCATCAGTCATAATGTCTCAGATGACAACCGAACTGACATCCATACTCATTACGTTCCAAAGCATCTTTCCAACTGGTTTTATTACCAAAATATGGTTCCTTTCCCCATTTGTTTGATGTTCCCAGACTCTCTATATTTAACAGGACAGCAGTCCTTCAGTAGGGTCAGAAAGAGAGGGGAAGGGAGAAATGTATTTATGGGGGGGTCATAAACCTTACCCACAGGCCAACGTCATGACACCGGACAATTCCTTTGTCTTTAGAAATGAAAGGGAACGGAGCTCGTGCTCACGGCTGCGCATGTGACTAAACTAAAGGCTTTCAGCCAGACCACTGGTTCAAACAGCTCTTATTCGCTCCCTTTTCACAATAGAAGCCTGAAACAACGTTCTAAAGACTGTTGACATCTAGTGGAAGCCTTAGGAAGTGCAATATGACCAAATTTACACTGTATATTGGATAGGCAATCACTTGAAAAACTACAAACCTCAGATTTCCCACTTTCTGGTTGGATTTTTCTCAGGTTTTCGCCTGCCATATGAGTTCTGTTACACTCACAAACATCATTCAAACAGTTTTAGAAACTTCAGAATGTTTTCTATCCAAATCTATAAAATGCATATCCTAGCTTCTGGGCCTGAGTAGCAGGCAGTTTACTCTGGGCACGCTTTTCATCCGTACGTGAAAATACTGCCCCCTAAACTACCTCAACTGGAATCCTGCCGGTCTGTCATCTGTGCTCTTACAAGCAGCTGGGAGAGAGCTCATAGTGCTAAGTAAAACCCAACCCTAAAGAACATACAGTCCACCAAGTCCTCAACTATAGACATTCCAACGTACAGTCATACTGGTCCCTTATCAACAGTAACTCTGCTGGCTCTGCCAAAGACATGCCTCACTGCAGGCTGGAGATCTAGACAGAGGAGAGAGAGATAAGAGGAGAGATGAAGGGGTGAGAAGGAGAGAGGAGAGTTGAAGGAGAAAGGAGGAGAGAGAGGAGTGTTGAATGGGAGAGAAGGAGAGACAGGAGAGTTAAAGGAGAGAGAAGGAGAGTTGAAGGGGAGAGAAGGAGAAGGAGAGAGGAGAGTTGAAGGGGAGAGAAGAAGAGACAGAGGAGAGAAGGAAAGAGAAGGAGAAAGAGGAGATTTGAAGTTGAGAGAAGGAGAGTTGAAGGGGAGAGAAGGAGAGAGAGGAGCGTTGAAGGGGAGAGAAGGAGAGACAGGAGAGTTGAAGGAGGAGAACGAGAGAGAGGAGAGTTGAAGTTGAGAGAAGGAGATAAGAGAGGAGAGTTGAAGGAGAGAGAGGAGAGTTGAAGTTGAGAGAAGGAGATAAGAGAGGAGAGTTGGAGTGGAGAGAAGGAGAGAGAGGAGCGTTGAAGGGGAGAGAAGGAGAGACAGGAGAGTTGAAGGAGGACAACGAGAGAGAGGAGAGTTGAAGTTGAGAGAAGGAGATAAGAGAGGAGAGTTGTAGGGGAGAGAAGGAGAGAGAGGAGCGTTGAAGGAGAGAGAAGGAGGAGAACGAGAGAGAGGAGAGTTGGAGGAGAAAAGGAGAGAGAGGAGAGGACAGTTGAAAGGAGAGAGAAGTAGAGAGAGGAGAGTTGAAGGAGAGAGATAGCAGAGAAGGAGAGAGAAGGAGAGAGAAGGAGAGTTGAAGGAGAGAGAAGGAGATAAGAGAGAAGAGAAGGAAAAAGAAGGAGAGAGAGGAGAGTTGAGGAGAAGGAGAGAGTCCTGCCCTCAATCTGCCTCATCATCTCACTTTTCAAGTCACAAACAACAATCTTTACCAGACCAGGATTCCATAGTCAGTCATGCATTGTGATTAAAACAGGTTAGTGTACTTCTGAGTGTGTCTCATAACGCGCAGTGGGAGATGCTTCTGTAAATGTGTGTGTGTGTGTGTGTGTGTGTGTGTGTGTGTGTGTGTGTGTGTGTGTGTGCTTCTGAGTGTGGGAGATGCTTCTTTAAATGTGTGTGTGTGTGGGGGGGGCGTTCAGAATTCTTCTGTGTTCTTGCAGGTTAATGTGTGTGTGTGTGTGTGTGTGCATATATATGTGTGTGTGTGTGTGTGTGTGTGTGTAGTTCAGTGTGCTTGCAGGTTAATGTGCGCATGTGCCTCTACTGTACGTGTGTCTATTAAAGCAGAGTCAGTACTCAGACAGAGACTCAGACAGAGACTCAGACAGAGACTCAGACAGAGACTCAGACAGAGACTCAGACAGACAGACAGACAGACAGACAGACAGACAGACAGACAGACAGACAGACAGACAGACAGACAGACAGACAGACAGACAGACAGACAGACAGACACGCTTCCAATTAGAGGCAACGACAACCAGCTGCCTCTAACTGGAGGTCAATCCAAAACCCCAACATAGAAATAAAAAAACTAGATAAACACATAGAAATAGAAAATACAGAACACAAACCAAAAACCCCAAAACACACAAACCAAACACCCCCTGGCACGCCCTGACCAAACTACAATAACAAATAACCCCTTTTTCAAAAAAGCTTTATGGCAAAAGCACACCATGCAATAATCTGAGTACAGCGCTCAGCCACCAAAACAAGCCATACAAATATGTTGTGGAGTCAACAAAAGTCAGAAATAGCGTTATAAATATTCACTTACCTTTGATGATCTTCATCAGAATGCATCCCAGGAATCCCAGTTCCACAATAAATGTTTGTTTTGTTCGATAAAGTTCATCTTTATGTCCAAATACCTCCTTTTTGTTCGCGCGTTTAGTTCACTAAACCAAATGCACAAGGTGCGGACACTAAGTCCAGACAAAAAGTCAAAAAAGATCCATTACAGTTCGTAGAAACATGTCAAACGATGTATATAATCAATCTTTAGGATGTTTTTATCATAAATCTTCAATAATATTCCAACCGGACAATTCCTTTGTCTTTAGAAATGAAAGGGAACGGAGCTCGTGCTCACGGCTGTGCGCGACTAAACTAAAGGCTTTCAGCCAGACCCCTGGTTCAAACAGCTCTTATTCGCTCCCCTTTCACAATAGAAGCCTGAAACATCGTTCTAAAGACTGTTGACATCTAGTGGAAGCCTTAGGAAGTGCAATATGACCAAATTTACACTGTATATTGGATAGGCAATCACTTGAAAAACTACAAACCTCAGATTTCCCACTTTCTGGTTGGATTTTTCTCAGGTTTTCGCCTGCCATATGAGTTCTGTTACACTCACAAACATCATTCAAACAGTTTTAGAAACTTCAGAGTGTTTTCTATCCAAATCTATAATATGCATATCCTAGCTTCTGGGCCTGAGTAGCAGGCAGTTTACTCTGGGCACGCTTTTCATCCGTACGTGAAAATACTGCCCCCTAAACAACCTCAACTGGAATCCTGCCGGTCTGTCATCTGTGCTCTTACAAGCAGCTGGGAGAGAGCTCATAGTGCTAAGTAAAATCCAACCCTAAAGAACATACAGTCCACCAAGTCCTCAACTATAGACATTCCAACGTACAGTCATACTGGTCCATTATCAACAGTAACTCTGCTGGCTCTGTCAAAGACATGCCTCACTGCCAGACCCTGGTCAGACACGTCAACACACAGTCGAACTGGTTCCTTATCAGCAGCAACTCTGCTGGCTCTGTCAAAGACATGCCTCACTGCAGGCTGGAGATCTAGACAGAGGAGAGAGAGATAAGAGGAGAGATGAAGGGGTGAGAAGGAGAGAGGAGAGTTGAAGAGGAGAGAAGGAGAAAGGAGGAGAGAGAGGAGCGTTGAATGGGAGAGAAGGAGAGACAGGAGAGTTAAAGGAGAGAGAAGGAGAGTTGAAGGGGAGAGAAGGAGAAGGAGAGAGGAGAGTTGAAGGGGAGAGAAGGAGATAAGAGAGGAGAGTTGGAGGGGAGAGAAGGAGAGAGAAGGAGAGACAGGAGAGTTAAAGGAGAGAGAAGGAGAGAGAGGAGAGTTGAAGTTGAGAGAAGGAGATAAGAGAGGAGAGTTGGAGGGGAGAGAAGGAGAGAGAAGGAGAGACAGGAGAGTTAAAGGAGAGAGAAGGAGATAAGAGAGGAGAGTTGGAGGGGAGAGAGAAGGAGAGACAGGAGAGTTGAAGGAGAGAGAAGGAGGAGAACGAGGGAGAGGAGAGTTGGAGGAGAAAAGGAGAGAGAGGAGAGGAGAGTTGAAAGGAGAGAGAAGTAGAGAGAGGAGAGTTGAAGGAGAGAGATAGCAGAGAAGGAGAGAGAAGGAGAGTTGAAGGAGAGAGAAGGAGATAAGAGAGAAGATAAGGAAAAAGAAGGAGAGGAGAGTTGAGGAGAAGGAGAGAGGAGTTGAAGAGGAGAAAAAGAAAGAAATCAGTTGTAAGACTTGTGTATGACTGCTGTAAACGAAATCTGTGGTCAGCGTAAGACCTTTAATGGTACTGTCTGTTACTGTCTGCTGCTGTCTGTTACCGTCTGCTACCGTCTGTTACCGTCGGTTACCATCTGTTACCATCTGTTACCGTCTGCTGCTGTCTGTTGCTGTCGGTTGCTGTCTGTTACTGTCTGTTGCTGTCTGTTGCTGTCTGCTGCTGTCTATTACTGTCTGCTGCTGTCTGCTGCTGTCTGCTGCTGTCTGCTGCTGTCTGTTGCTGTTGCTGCTGTCTGTTACATTCTGCTACTGTCTGTTGCTGTCTGCTACTGTCTGCTACTGTCTGCTACTGTCTGCTGCTGTCTGTTGCTGTCTGCTGCTGTCTGTTACTGTCTGTTACTGTCTGTTACTGTCTGCTGCTGTCTATTACTGTCTGCTGCTGTCTGCTGCTGTCTGCTGCTGTCTGCTGCTGTCTGTTGCTGTTGCTGCTGTCTGTTACATTCTGCTACTGTCTGTTGCTGTCTGCTACTGTCTGCTACTGTCTGCTGCTGTCTGTTGCTGTCTGCTGCTGTCTGTTGCTGTTGCTGCTGTCTGCTACTGTCTGTTACTGTCCGTTACTGTCTGCTACTGTCTGTTACCGTCTGTTACCGTCTGCTACCGTCTGCTACCGTCTGCTACTGTCTGCTACTGTCTGCTACTGTCTGCTACTGTCTGTTGCTGTCTGCTACTGTCTGCTACTGTCTGCTACTGTCTGCTGCTGTCTGTTGCTGTCTGCTGCTGTCTGTTGCTGTTGCTGCTGTCTGCTACTGTCTGTTACTGTCCGTTACTGTCTGCTACTGTCTGTTACCGTCTGTTACCGTCTGCTACCGTCTGCTACCGTCTGCTACCGTCTGCTACTGTCTGCTACTGTCTGCTACTGTCTGCTACTGTCTGTTACTGTCTGCTACTGTCTGCTACTGTCTGATACTGTCTGCTACCGTCTGCTGCTGTCTGTTACCGTCTGCTGCTGTCTGTTACTGTCTGATACTGTCTGTTGCTGTCTGCTGCTGTCTGCTACTGTTTGTTACTGTCTGTTACTGTCTGTTACTGTCTGCTGCTGTCTGATACTGTCTGATACTGTCTGATACTGTCTGTTATTGTCTGATACTGTCTGCTACTGTCTGCTGCTGTCTGATACTGTCTGATACTGTCTGATACTGTCTGCTACTGTCTGTTATTGTCTGTTACTGTCTGTTACTGTCTGTTACTGTCTGCTTGTGTGTGTGCTTCTGAGTGTGGGAGATGCTTCTGTAAATGTGTGTGTGTGTGTGTGTGCATATGTGTGTGTGTGTGTGTGTGTGTGTGTGTGTGTGTGTGTGTGTGCATATGTGTGTGTGTGTGTGTGTGTGCATATGTGTGTGTGTGTGTGTGTGTGTAGTTCAGTGTGCTTGCAGGTTAATGTGCGCATGTGCCTCTACTGTACGTGTGTCTATTAAAGCAGAGTCAGTACTCAGAGAGACTCACACAGACAGACAGACAGACAGAGACAGACAGACAGAGACAGACAGACACCATGTCTCCCTCCCAGTCCTCACTACTGCTGCTGCTGCTGATGGTCTCCTGCTCCTGGGCCCCCCGCTCCTTAGGAGGAACCATGACCTTCATCTTCATAGGGACCAACCCAGACGGAACCTACGGGGTGAGAACAATGACAATGATGATGCTTCCTATTAAAGCTGCACTATGCAGAAATCACTCTGTCATTTCCTGGTTGCTACAATTCTAATAGTTTGTCTAATTTCAGTTTGTGACAAAACAAGCATGTATAGCGTAGATCTAAACTGCTGTGAAATATATTTTCAATAACCAACAATATAGTATTTTCAGCTGTTTGAAGCTGTTATACAAAACTGAAAGTAAAAGACACAGAAAGACAGATCTATAACTCACATTTCTACGTATTGCAGCTTTAAGTGTTTTCTTCAACTGAGAGAAATTATAATTTGTTCTTGTTGTCATCTTGAAAAATACATTCTTCATAGGGTTGGAATATTACTAGTAACTTTCTGAATGTACCAGTAAACTACCAGTAAACTACCAGCATTTTGAAAACATTCAAGGATTTTCCTGACGTGAAATATATAAAATATTTTTTTTAAATCCTATTACAAATCTATAAAACAAAGCAGTAAAACATTATCCTTGTCACAATCTTCGTCGTCTGATGAGGAGAAATCATCGGACCAATATGCAGCGGGTATATTGCTCATCTTTGATTTATTGAAGGTAAACACTTAAACAAAATAACGACGATAACAGCCCAGTAAGGTGCACAGACTATACTAGGAACAACCACCCACCAACACAAGAGAAAACTAACCCACTTAAATATGGCTTCCAATTAGAGGCAACGACAACCAGCTGCCTCTAACTGGAGGTCGATCCAAAACCCAAACATAGAAAAACTAGATAAACACATAGAAATAGAAAATATAGAACATAAACCAAAAACCCCGAAACACACAAACCAAATACCCTCTGCCACGTCCTGACCAAACTACAATAACAAATAACCCCTTTTACTGGTCAGGACGTGACAATTCTAAATATAACCCATAAATTTAGTGAATATTGTTGCTGAGTGTTTCACCATGGAAAATCCTGTATATTTCAATATTCAAAATTTCTCAATATATCAAAACAAATGTATTTATATAGCCCTTCTTACATCATCTGATATCTCAAAGTGCTGTACAGAAACCCAGCCTAAAACCCCAAACAGCAAGCAATGCAGGTGTAGAAGCACGGTGGCTAGGAAAAACTCCCTAGAAAGGCCAGAACCTAGGAAGAAACCTAGAGAGGAACCAGGCTCTGAGGGGTGGCCAGTCCTCTTCTGGCTGTGCCGGGTGGAGATTATAACAGCACATGGCCAAGATGTTCAAATGTTCATAAATGACCAGCAGGGTCAAATAATAATAATCACAGTGGTTGTAGAGGGTGCAACAGGTCAGCACCTCAGGAGTAAATGTCAGTTGGCTTTTCTTAGCCGATCATTGAGAGTATCTCTTCCGCTCCTGCTGTCTCTATCTTTGTTGATCTTTGATGTGAATGTTTTTGGGCCAAACTGGCGCCAGTCGCAGTTATGACAAAAATCAATAGTTGGTAGTGTTGCAGAGTTAATTGGTAAATATGTCATTGTTGATTAGATGTTTTTTAATTAATTGGGCTATTTTCTCCTTAACCACATGGTCTATCTATTAGAAAGTTATGGTAAACATGGAAATAGATATAAAGAATATGAAAAACAAATCTGAAAACATATATAAATTACCAATGTTTCCATAGATTTCCAAAATGACCTGTTAAAAATAAACATTTAATAGCAACTTTTGAAAATTACTAGGGGTTTTGCTAACCTATTCTTAGCTCAAGAGGCTTGTAAAATGGACTCTACTGGTAGAAATGGAACGCACAATGTTTCCCTTTGGTCTGTGGTGCATGTTTGCTGCCCTCTAGTGTTTAATGTTATGTATGGCTCTCCTTTTCTCACTACTTATACCCACATCTATTCACTATGTATACCCACTCCTATTCACTACTTATACCCACTCCTATTCACTACGTATACCCACTCCTATTCACTTCTTATACCCACTCCTATTCACTACATATACCCACTCCTATTCACTACGTATACCCACTCCTATTCACTTCTTATACCCACTCCTATTCACTACGTATACCCACTCCTATTCACTACTTATACCCACTCCCTTTCACTACTTATACCCACTCCTATTCACTACTTATACCCACTCCTATTCACTACTTATACCCACTCCTATTCACTTCTTATACCCACTCCTATTCACTACATATACCCACTCCTATTCACTACGTATACCCACTCCTATTCACTTCTTATACCCACTCCTATTCACTACTTATACCCACTCCTATTCACTACTTATACCCACATCTATTCACTACTTATACACACCCCTATTCACTACGTATACCCACTCCTATTCACTACTTATACACACTCCTATTCACTACTTATACCCACTCCTATTCACTACTTATACCCACTCCTATTCACTGCTTATACCCACTCCTATTCACTACTTATACCCACTCCTATTCACCACTTATACCCACTCCTATTCACTACTTATACCCACTCCTATTCACTGCTTATACCCGCTCCTCTTCACTGCTTATACCCACTCCTATTCACTACTTATACACACTCATATTCACTACTTATACCCACTCCTATTCACTACTTATACCCACTCCTATTCACTACTTATACCCACTCCTATTCACTACTTATCCACACTCCTATTCACTACTTATACCCACTCCTATTCACTGCTTATACCCACTCCTATTCACTACTTATACCCACTCCTATTCACCACTTATACCCACTCCTATTCACTACTTATACACACTCCTATTCACTACTTATACCCACTCCTATTCACTGCTTATACCCACTCCTATTCACTACTTATACCCACTCCTATTCACTACGTATACCCACTCCTCTTCACTGCTTAAATCCTACCGAATTCGACTACGTACACCCACTCCTATTCACTACTTATATCCACTCCTATTCACTACGTACACCCACTCCTCTTCACTGCTTAAATCCTACCCTATTCGACTACGTACACCCACTCCTATTCACTACGTACACCCACTCCTATTCACTATGTACACCCACTCCTATTCACTGCTTATATCCACTCCTATTCACTACTTATACCCACTCCTATTCCCTACGTACAACCACTCCTATTCACTGCTTATACCCACTCCTATTCACTGCTTATACCCACTCCTATTCACTGCTTATACCCACTCCTATTCACTGCTTATACCCACTCCTATTCAAGTCTTCTCAGTATACAATGCCCCCCCATCCACCCCTACGGATCTATTAAACTTACTCCACATTTTCAAAGTGATAGAATATTTTTGAAAATGTTCCACATTAATACAAAAACCATGTCTTCACACCCTGTTGGTCGGCAGGTAGCCTCGTGGTTAGAGTGTAGGGGCGGCAGGTAGCCTAGTGGTTAGAGTGTAGGGGCGGTAGGTAGCCTAGTGGTTAGAGTGTAGGGGTGGTAGGTAGCCTAGTGGTTAGAGTGTAGGGGGGGCAGGTAGCCTAGTGGTTAGAGTGTAGGGGGGAGGCAGGTAGCTTAGTGGTTAAAGTGTAGGGGAGAGGGCAGGTAGCCTAGTGGTTAGAGTGTAGGGGCGGCAGGTAGCCTAGTGGTTAGAGTGTAGGGGGGGCAGGTAGCCTAGTTGTTAGAGTGTAGGGGCGGCAGGTAGCCTAGTGGTTAGAGTGTAGGGGTGGCAGGTAGCCTAGTGGTTAGAGTGTAGGGGCGGTAGGTAGCCTAGTGGTTAGAGTATAGTGGTGGCAGGTAGCCTAGTGGTTAGAGTGTAGGGGGGTAGGTAGCCTAGTGGTTAGAGTATAGGGGAGAGGGCAGGTAGCCTAGTGGTTAGAGTGTAGGGGGGGGGAAGATAGCCTAGTGGTTAGAGTGTAGGGGCGGCAGGTAGCCTAGTGGTTAGAGTGTAGGGGCGGTAGGTAGCCTAGTTGTTAGAGTGTAGGGGCGGCAGGTAGCCTAGTGGTTAGAGTGTAGTGGTGGCAGGTAGCCTAGTGGTTAGAGTGTAGGGGGGTAGGCAGCCTAGTGGTTAGAGTGTAGGGGAGAGGGCAGGTAGCCTAGTGGTTAGAGTGTAGGGGGGGGGAAGATAGCCTAGTGGTTAGAGTGTAGGGGCGGCAGGTAGTCTAGTGGTTAGAGTGTAGGAGCGGTAGGTAGCCTAGTGGTTAGAGCTTTGTGCCAGTAACCGAAAGGTTGCTAGATCGAATTCCCGAACTGACAAGATAAAAATCTGTCATTCTACCCCTGAACCATGTGGTTATTCCACTGTTCCTAGGCCGTCATCGTCAATAAGAATTTGTTCTTAACTGTCTAGTAAAATAAAACCCTTGAGATAATACTTGGTGGAAGCTCTGTTTACAGTTGTACATTTTTTCTACCAAGATTCTACCAACTTGGAACAAATTTTAGGGTAACACAAAGAGCTCAAGCTCAGTAAAACCATTCTGGTGTGTTTTTATTATGTGTAAATGTCTCGCTGAACATAACTTTCCCAGGGTTAGATTTTCAGAAGATTGAGGTATTTCCATCTAACTTTCCTTCTTCATATTTATTTTGATCGTGACAAACTCCCCAGTTCCTGCCGGTGACAAGCATACCCATAACCAATTTCTAGGGAGTTTTTCCTAGGGAGTTTTTCCTAGCCACCGTGCTTCTTTCACATGCATTGCTTGCTGTTTGGGGTTTTAGGCTGGGTTTCTGTACAGCACTTTGAGATTTCAGCTGATGTACGAAGGGCTATATAAATACATTTGATTTGATTTGATAACATGATGCAGCCACAAAACTTGAAAATACAGAGAATCAATTACAAAAGACATTATTCTAAAGACACAACTGAATGGTTCACCAAGAGGTTATGAGTGTTCCTGATTGGTCCAGTTTCCATCCTCATGACTTCAATCAGCTTGGAAATATTTAACTAGGCAAGTCAGTTAAGAGCAAATTCTTATTTACAATGACAGCCTAGGAACAGTGGATTAACTGCCTTGTTCAGGGGCAGAACAACAGATTTTTTATCTTGGCAGCTCTGGGATTTGATTTTGCAACCATTCGGTTACTAGTCTAACACTAACCACTAGGCTACCTGCCACCCCAATACAATCGCTACAATACAATCCCCGAGCTGACAAGGTAAAAATCTGTCGTTCTGCCCCTGAACAAGGCAGTTAACCCACTGTTCCTAGGCTGTCATTGAAAATAGGACTTTGTCCTTAACTGACTTGCCTACCTAAATAAAAAAATAAAAATTGTATATCTATTTCACAATTTGAAATTAATTTAGCCTGTTGTTGATAACTAAGTGTTGCTTTGAGTTGATATTATCTGTTGTTGATAACTAACTGTTGTTTTGAATTGATATTGCCTGTTGCCTATTTCGTCCACCAATGATTATGTTGTGCCTAACCAGTCCCTCTTCAATCAGGCTTTGTTGGAACATGGTTTGTTCTCTACAGAAGGCTTGTTGTATCATTGTAATCCCTGACAAAGGCTGAAATGAATCAGAGTTTAGAATGTTCTGTACTATTGAATGTACCATAATGATAAAGGCATTTAGCTATATGAAGAATGCCTTGCTCCTCCTTGTTCTCTTACCCTCCTTACCAAAGAGAACATTTGTCTTTGTTGCACACTTGTTAAAGACAGCAGTCTAGCAATGTGTCTGAAGTGGTGGTTTTATGAAGTGTGACGTTGCAGGTGGACGTTTATTACAAGACAGCCTTTACACGTTGTGGTACATGGTTGTGTACCAGTGAGGACTGTGGGAATGAGGTTATGATAGAGGGTCAGACAGTGGACCAGGAGATGTCTGGGGACTGGTGTCAGACAGAAGGAGTCTTTAATGTTGACTTATCCAGTAACACAGTCGACTTTTCTCTGCGGTGAGTGTTTCTTTTCTATTCAAATCTTCCATCCGTTACCAGTGTGTTTATGAACCTGATTTGTAGTAACAGGGAACAGATAAGTTATTGCATCCTGGTGACCAAAGTAGTTATAGAGAATATGTCCAACATGTCCATTTACAACAGGAAGGAGAAAACACACATTAGTTAACACACACAGTATTGTACATGATGAACACCATAACAACAACAGTGTTTAGGATGTGTTTTTGGAACTCACCTTTCACCTTTGTCTCTTTATCATTACAGATTGAATAGAAGTTTATGGATAGACAATGATAATTCTGTTGTTGTTTGGAGGCTGTGGCCCTATGTGGATCTTGGGGTCAGGTCTGACACGGGGACAGTCAACCGATCTCCACAGACCACTGTCATACCTCTAATGCGGTAAATACTCCTACTGATCAGTGTTAAGTGATTTAGTTCAATGAACAAGAGATTTTATCAATCTGTGTGTTTTATTCAGTCAATAGAAAACAGGTCTGAAACACTGCAATAATCCCTCTCTCTCTCTCTCTCTCTCTCTCTCTCTCTCTCTCTCTCTCTCTCTCTCTCTCTCTCTCTCTCTCTCTCTCTCAGTGTCCCTGCTAATTGTCAAAGAGATTTCAACCTGTTGCTGTTTGATCCAGATGGGGATCAGGTCAGATGCAGATATGCAGTACCAACGGATGAGTGTTACACATCAAGTGACCTTCCTAATGACTTCACTCTACGAGAGGTTAGTATCCAAGTAGAACAACACAGACAACGATGGACTATGATGATGAAGGCAGCAACGAGCTGTCCAAAGCAGGTTACTGTCATTTAACATGCCAAGGCACCAACTAGCTGTCCAAAGCAGGTTACAGTCATTTAACATGCCAAGGCACCAACTAGCTGTCCAAAGCAGGTTACAGTCATTTAACATGCCAAGGCACCAACTAGCTGTCCAAACCATGTTACTGTCATTTAACATGCCAAGGCAGCAACCAGCTGGCCAAAGCAGATTACTGTCATAACGGCAATGTTAGAGTAACATGAACATGACTTTCTGAATTACTACCATATAGATGGGTTGGTTGTTTAGCAACAAAACTGATAATACACAACTATGGGACAAAACAGACGGGGTTGGCTTAGCTTGTTGACAACATGTAAACTATATTTACTCTCCAATGTTTATTGAAAACATAAATACACTTAACAATGAGCTCTTGTTGTGTCTCAAATCATCATTACAGTTGTTGATTTGATAGCTAGCCATTATTTGCCATATTAGCATATACATGACATCAGTCAAAACACCTCAAAACAAGACATGGTATTTATAATAAGATACAACGAGCTGAAACGAGCCTTCTACGATAAGTGCATCATTTCTGTGAAATTGTCAACCAACCCGTCTATATTCTATCTGAAAAAATAATAATTAGGGTTTGTTTATGAAGGTCTTGGGTGACATTAGAATACAAAAACATATATATTTCAAAGTTAACAATAACATTTTCATTAGTTTATGCTACTGTATCTGCTGCCTTGTGCTCACTTCTGGAATGCAGGTGAACAGTGGTTCATCAGGACTGGCTCGGCACGTCGAGTGTTAAGTGTTCTACAGTATATTGTTAGTTGATGAGTTGTTGTGTTCTACAGTATATTGTTAGTTGGTGAGTTGTGTTCTACAGTATATTGTTAGTTGATGAGTTGTTGTGTTCTACAGTATATTGTTAGTTGTTATGTTGTTGTGTTATATAGTATATTGTTAGTTGGTGAGTTGTTGTGGATGGTTGAATGACAGTCATGTGATTGCTGTAACGTTCCAGGTTGATCAAATCAAAATCTAATTTTATTGGTCAAATACACGTGTTTAGCAGATGTTATTGCAGATGTAGCGAAATGCTTGTGTTTCTAGCTCCAACAGTGCAGTAATATCTAACAAGTAATATCTAACAATACACACACTCTAAAGTAAAGGAATGGAATTAAGAATATACAGTATAAATATTTGGACGAGCGATGTCAGAGCGGCATAGACAAAGATACAGTAGAATAGGATACAGTATATACATATGAGATGAGTAATGCAAAATATGTAAGCATTATTAAAGTGGACAGTGATTTGAGTCTGTATGTTGGCAGCAGCCTCTAATGTGCTAGTGATGGCCGTTTAACAGTCTGATGGTCTTGAGATAGAAGCTGTTTTTCAGTCTCTCGGTCCCAGCTTTGATGCACCTGTACTGACCTCGCCTTCTGGATGATAGCGGGGTGAACAGGCAGTGGCTCGGGTGGTTGTTGTCCTTGATGATCTTTTTGGCCTTCCTGTGACATTGAGGTAATATGTACATGTAGGTAGAGTTAAAGTGACCATAGATAATAAACAGAGAGTAGCAGCAGCGTAAAGGGGGGAGGGGGCAATGCAAATTGTCTGGGTAGACATTTGATTAGCTGTTCAGGAGTCTTATGGCTTGGGGGGTAGAAGCTGTTAAGAAGCCTTTTGGACCTAGACTTGGCAACGGGACTTAAAAACTGTATTATCTTATGTTTCACCGAGTCGTGGCTGAACAACGATATTAATAACACATCTGGCAGGTTATACACTGTATCGGCAGGACAGAACAGCAGCCTCTGGTAAGACAAGGGGTGGCGGTCGATGTATATTTGTAAACAACAGCTGGTGAACAATATCTAAGGAAGTCTCAAAGTTTTGCTCGCCTGAGGTAGAGTATCTCATGATAAGCTGTAGACCACACTATCTACCTAGAGAGTTTTCATCTGTATTTATCGTAGCTGTCTACTGACCAACACAGACCGATGCTGGCACTAAGACTGCACTCAATGAGCTGTAAACCGCCATAAGCAAACAGGAAAACCCTCATCCAGAGGTGGCGTTCCTAGTGGCCGGGGACTTTAATGCAGGGAAACTTGTAATAATAACAACTAATAGCTAATGTAAATTGGACAGGGCAGTTAGATTAACAAGAATTTAAGCTTTCGGCCCATATCAGATATGTCTATGTCCTGGGAATTGTTCTTGTTACTTACAACCTCATGCTAATCGCGTTAGCCTACGTTCGCTCAACCGTCCAATGTTAATAATGCTGTTATTGATGTTAATCAGAGATGTCTTCAGAATAAAGAAACAGTCACTAGATATACGGCCCATTGTTTTTCATTTCTCATACAGCTGCATACTGGACTTTAACCTTAACCCAGTTTTTTATAAGTGTAGTTTGCTGTTTTCACATGTTATTATGTTTTCACATGTTATTATGTTTTCATGTTATTATGTTTTCATGTTATTATGTTTTCACATGTTATTATGTTTTCACATGTTATTATGTTTTCACATGTTATTATGTTTCCACATGTTATTATGTTTTCACATGTTATTATGTTTTCACATGTTATTATGTTTTCACATGTTATTATGTTTTCATGTTATTATGTTTTCACATGTTATTATGTTTTCACATGTTATTATGTTTTCATGTTATTATGTTTTCATGTTATTATGTTTTCATGTTATTATGTTTTCATGTTACAAATGGACCAAGTAGCGGGGTAAGGAGCGATGGGAAGATAATATGGACTGTCGGGAAAAGGAGACATGGGCAGAATTGAGGAGGCATTTCCAGGGCTATGGAGGAGTTAAAGGAGCCCGAGAGGCAGCCCCAATAAAAAAAAATTGGGGGGCACACGGGTAGTTTGGCTGGGCGAGGATTGAGCCCCAGGCCAAATCCCTGTACCTTTTTTGGGCAACCAGTGACTGGACAGGTCCCGTGCTTCGGGGTAATGGGTACTGTGGCGAGGCCAAGTATTTTTAGGCCGGTACGCGCAGTACCAGCGCCCCGCATTTGCCAGGGGGAAGTGCGCATCCAGCCAGTAAGAGCGATGCCAGTTCTGCGCTCAAGACTGCCAGTACGTCTCTACGGTCCAGTGCGTCAGCCCAGTCCGACTTGTCCTGTTCCCGCTCCCCGCACTAGCCATGAGGTGCGTGTTCCCAGGCTGATACCTCCAGTACCAGCACCACGCATCAGGCTTCCAGTGCGTCAACCCAGTCCGACTCGGCCTGTTCCCGCTCCCCGCACTAGACCTGAGGTGCGTGTCCCCAGACTGGCACATCCCGTACCAGTACCACGCATCAGGCTTCCAGTGCGTCAGCCCAGCCTCGAGAGTTCGGCACCAGTGTGCAGTCCTGAGTCTCCAGCAACAGTCCCTCGTCCAGAACTTCCGGCAACAGTGCCTTGTCCAGAGCTTCCAGTGACAGTGCCCCGGAGAGAGAGGGCCCGCTGTTCGGAACCGAGAGAGACGGCCCGCTGTTCGGAACCGAGAGAGACGGCCCGCTGTTCGGAACCGAGAGAGACGGCCCGCTGTTCGGAACCGAGAGAGACGGCCCGCTGTTCGGAACCGAGGGAGTCTGCCCGCTGTTCGGAACCGAGGGAGTCTGCCTGCGACCCGGAACCGAGGGAGTCTGCCTGCGACCCGGAACCGAGGGAGTCTGCCTGCGACCCGGAACCGAGGGAGTCTGCCTGCGACCCGGAACCGATGGGGTCTGCCTGCGACCCGGGACCGAGGGGGATCGGCCTGCGACCCGGGACCGAGGGGATCGGCCTGCGACCCGGGACCTAGGGGATCGGCCTGCGACCCGGGACTGAGGGAATCTGCCTGTGACCCAGAACCGGGTGAGTCTGCCTACGATCCGAAAATAAAAATAATGAACTGTGAACTGAATGAGTCTGCCTACAGCCCGGAACCGAAGGAGTCGGCTTACGACCCGGAACCGAAGGAGTCTGCCTACTGTCCGGAGCAAAGCAAGTCTGGCTACAGTCTGGAGGGCAGTAGGCCAGAGCCAGAACCTCCTGTTTAGGTGGGTTGGGAAGGGGGGGTGTAGCACAGGTGCCGTTGTTGACGGCAGCCACCCTCCCTTCCCTCCCTTTAGTTTAGGGGGATTTTTTTGTTGTTTTGTTTTTTTGTTTTTTTATGTATGAGGTGCATCTGGGGTCTGCACCTTTAGGGGGGGGGTACTGACACGTCCTGACCAGTATAAGGGTTATTGTAGTTTGGTCAGGACGTGGCAGAGGGTATTTTGTTTACGTGGTTCGGGGTGGTGATTTATTTAGTCGGGTGTTTGTTTAATCAGTTCCGGGTTTTTGGGTGTCTGTTCTATTTCTATACTTAGTTAATTGTGGTATGGACTCTCAATTGAAGGCAGGTGTTGCCTTTGATTGGGAGTCCTATAAGTAGGTGTGTGTTTGGTTTGTCATTTGTGGGTAGTTGTATGTTAGCACTGCTTTTGTTTAGCCTGCTACACTGGTCCTGTCGTGAGTTTGTTTATTGTTTTTTCCTCGTGTTCACTTTAGTTATTAAATATATGATGAACATGCAACCCGCTGCGCCTTGGTCCTTTTTTCCGAACGACTGCCGTTACAGATGTTATGTTTTCACATGTTATTATGTTTTCACATGTTATTATGTTTTCACATGTGAAAACATAATAACATGTGAAAACATTAAAACATAATAACATGTTATGTTTTCATGTTATTACGTTTTCACATGTTATTATAAAGTAATGCAAGTTTTTTTCCGTAATGGGTTTATATTTGTTTATAGATGAAACCACTTTATTTCAGATGCATCAAAGGTTAGCTAGCTACTTCAGCATTACTAGCAGCAGGCTCCAATTCTGATAGGAGAACCAGTTAGCAGCAGGCTTCCATTCTAATAGGAGAACCAGTTAGCAGCAGGCTTCCATTCTGATAGGAGAACCAATTAGCAGCAGGCTTCCATTCTGATAGGAGAACCAGTTAGCAGCAGGCTTCCATTCTGATTGGAGAACCTTGGATTACCTCATCGTTCAGGTTTTTCCCGGGTTCTGAGAGCCTATTGGAGCCCTAGGAATAGTCACGTTACAGCTAAGATCCTTACTCTTCAATAAACAGAGGCAAGAAGAACGACTCCTTGTCAGACAGGCCACTTCCTGCATGAAACCTTGTCAGGTTTTTGCCTGCCATAGGAGTTCTGTTATACTCACAGACACCATTCAAACAGTTTTAGAAACTTTAGTGTGTTTTCTATCCAAACCTGAACAATAATATGCATATTCTAGCTTCTGAGTTGGTGTAGGAGGCAGTTAAAAATGGGCACATATTTTTTCCAAAATTCTCAATACTGCCCCCTAGCCCAGGTCAATAATGTACAAGCAATAACAGATTGCCTGTTTAATCTTGTTTTTACCTTGTCTTCCTCAGAACTGCACCTTGTCATTTTGGGGCAACAGTAATACCACTGGAACATATGCAGTTCAGTTAATGATGGAGGATTTCCCTACTCAGTCCATCTCTCTCTCCTATACTGACGGATATCAATCTAACAGGACCTCAAACGATACACTCTGCAAACTACCTGTTCAGTTTGTAGTGAGAGGTACATGTATATTATCAATATAGTTTATCTTAATATCTACTTTCTAATAAGTTGTTTCTCTGTAGAGAATAAGATGATGCCTGTGGCTTGTTTCCAGTAGTAGTAGAAGTAGTGAATTTGATTGTCATTTCATTTTATGCAGAGTTTCCAAACCTGTAGCATAGTAGAGGGGTTGTGGTAATGATTTATACTGAAAAACATGACGCTATGTGTTGTATCTCAATACTCCATGGTTTGTCTTTCAGTGGACCCCCCGGTGACATCCTGTATGGAGGGGTTGGACCTACCCATGTTCGTGTCTCCAACACCAGCCCAGGGTACACTGCTGAACGCCTCTGCAGACCAACCCCTGGAAATCATTGTCAGAGCACAGGCTACCAACTCCACGTAAGAGAAAGGAAACGTGGAAACACATAGCCGATAGGTAATAGACTAAATCAGGGATAGTTCGAAGAACGTGTGTGTTGATCAATTAAGTTCATTAATTAGTTAGGACCTCCCCTCACCTGGTCTAGGTCTTAATTGATTAGTTAGGACCTCCTCTCACCTGGTTGTCTAGGTCTTAAATGATTAGTTAGGACTTACTCTCACCTGGTTGTCTAGGTCTTAATTGATTAGTTAGGACCTCCCCTCACCTGGTTGTCTAGGTCTTAATTGATTAGTTAGGACCTCCTCTCACCTGGTTGTCTAGGTCTACATTGATTAGGTAGGACCTCCCCTCGCCTGGTTGTCTAGGTCTTAATTGATTGGTTAGGACCTTCTCTCACCTGGTTGTCTAGGTCTTAATTGATTAGTTAGGAACTCCTCTAACCTGGTTGTCTAGGTCTAAATTGATTAGGTAGGACCTCCCCTCACCTGGTTGTCTAGGTCTTAATTGATTAGTTAGGAACTCCCCTCACCTGGTTGCAATAATCTGAGTACTGTGCTCAGAAAAAAACAGCAGGCAATTATAGACACCGGCCATCTTGGAGTCATCTAAACGCATAAATAGCATTATAAATATTCACTTACCTTTAATAATCTTCATCAGAAGGCACTTGCAGGAATCCCAGGTCCACAATAAATGTTGTTTTGTTCGATAAAGTTCATAATTTATGTCCAAATAAATCCATGTTGTTTGCGCCTTCAGTAGGCTACTCAAAATGTAGGGCGCGCGAGGGAAATGTGATGACGGAAAGTCAAGGGAAAGTTCTATTTACGTTCGTTCAAACATGTCAAACGTTGTATAGCATCAACCTTTAGGGCCTTGAGAACGTGAAACTTCAGTAATATTCCAACCGGACGTTTGCATTGCCTTGAAAAATGGTTTGGAACACAGGGGACTTCTTCACATGAACACGCCCTATGAACTCAATGGATTTTCAGGGCACCTGCTTACCAGCGTTCTCCTTCGGTCTGTGTTTACCGCAAAAGGCTCAAACAACTTTCTAAGACTGTTGACATCTAGTGGAAGCCTTAGGAAGTGCTATTTGAGTCCTAACTCACTGTGTGTCAGAAAGGCCAGGACTTGAGTACTACAGGAACCAGATTTTCATTTCCTGCTTGGAATCTTCTCAGGTTTTTGCCTGCCATATGAGTTCTGTTATACTGACAGACATCATTCAAACAGTTTTGGGAACTTTAGAGTGTTTTCTATCCAAATCTACTAATAATATGCATATCCTAGCTTCTGAGTTTGAGTAGGAGGCAGTTTTAATATGGGCACGTATTTCATCCGAATGTGACAATACTGCCCCTAGCCCTAAAAGGTTTAAGCTAGAGGTCTGCACTGTCCCACAGTGTTATTTTAGACGTAGTGAAGCATCTCACTTGCCAGTAAATGCTTCAGCAATTTTGCGCCCAATAGCCAATATAAAACGCAAAATGTTTATTTAAAAAATGGATGACATTTCCTGAGATTCTCAGGTGTCCCATTATTTTAGGCTATCTGTTTTACTGGGCAATATCAGCCAATATAATAGATGTAGTATAAAGAGAACAGAGTTGGAGAGACTTACACTTTCCCTTGAGCCATTTTTATAGCCTACCTTGTAGGAGCGGGAAGATTTTCAGACGGAGAAATATGGGTGATCAATATTTATTTTTAGGCAATGTAGTAAACTATAGCCTAATTATATTTAGGAAGTACATTTCCTAAGAAAGATAACTGCCCCGTGCTTCTCCATTCAGCCTTGTTTATTTAAACCACACGCTCACCTGATCTCGCAGGTACGGCTACTGAACTTGAAGCAGCAAGAATGATGACAGTGACACTTGCTACGTTTTTCATATTGGATATAGCCAATTAGCATTTAGCCTACCTTTTAGGAGGACAATTAGCATATAGCCTACCTTTTAGGAGGACGATTAGCATTTTGCCTAAATTTTAGGAGGACGATTAGCATTTTGCCTAGCTTTTAGGAGGGCGATTAGCATATAGCCTAGCTTTTAGGAGGGCGATTAGCATATAGCCTAGCTTTTAGGAGGGCGATTAGCATATAGCCTAGCTTTTAGGAGGGCGATTAGCATATAGCCTAGCTTTTAGGAGGGCGATTAGCATATAGCCTAGCTTTTAGGAGGGCGATTAGCATATAGCCTAGCTTTTAGGAGGGCGATTAGCATATAGCCTAGCTTTTAGGAGGGCGATTAGTATATAGCCTAGCTTTTAGGAGGGCGATTAGTATATAGCCTAGCTTTTAGGAGGACGATTAGCGTATAGCCTACCTTTTAGGAGGGCGATTAGCGTATAGCCTACCTTTTAGGAGGGCGATTAGCGTATAGCCTACCTTTTAGGAGTACGATTAGCGTATAGCCTACCTTTTAGGAGGACGATTAGCGTATAGCCTACCTTTTAGGATGACGATTTAGTAGCCTTACCTATGGTCACCATAGTAACCTAACCTATGGTCACCATAGTAACCTAACCTATGGTCACCATAGTAACCTAACCTATGGTCACCAAAGTAACCTAACCTATGGTCACCATAGTAACCTAACCTATGGTCACCATAGTAACCTATGTGCGCGTTGTAACTTTTTCTTTTCAATGTTGATTTAGTTTTTTAATTGCACTTGGACTCATGTTGGTTGAGCCCTACTTCCTTCCATTCAAATGATTTATTTACAGACACTGTGATAAACTACAGTCTAATCATATTTAATTAAATGTTTATCCTCTCTAGGGTAGGGGGCAGTATTTTCACGGCCGGATAAAAAACGTACCCGATTTAATCTGGTTACTATTCTTACCCAGAAACTAGGATATGCATATAATTAGTAGGGGTGGATAGAAAACACCCTAAAGTTTCTAAAACTGTTTGAATGGTGTCTGTGAGTATAACAGAACTCATATAGCAGTCAAAACTCAGAGCGAAACTCAAACAGGAAGTGGATGTCTGAGGTGTGGAATCACATTCAAACCTCGGCCTATGATACAAACAGGATCTGATTAGTCATGTAGCACTTCATAAGGCTTCCTCTAGATGTCAACAGTCTTTACAAAGTGGTTTGAGTGTTCTCCGGCAGAAACTGACCGAAGGAGAAGCATGGAAAGGTGGTCACAAGCTGATGGCCTATTCTTCTATGGGTGCGCGCTCCCGTGGTATACCCTCTCGTTCCTAACGTTTCAAAAGAGAATGCATTCGTCCGCCTTGAATATTATTGAAGTTCTCGTCGAAAAAGGCCCTAAAGATTTATGCTTTACAACGTTTGACATGTTTGAACGCCCGAAAATATTTTTTTTTCCGTACTTTTAGTGACGATGTTTTCCGCGCGCTTCGGTCTTTTGGGATAGAGTACAGTAGCCTACAGGACGCGTTATCAAGACGGAGCAATTTCGACATAAATTATGAACTTTTTCGAACAAACCGACATTTGTTATCGACCTGGGATATCCTGGAAGTGCCTTGTGTTGAAGATAAGCAAAGGTAATGGAAAATTTACAAAACTATATAAATTATTTGACATGGTTCCAAGATGGCGCTAACCTCCTTCGCCTAGCCTATTTTTCTGAGCATAGTACCTCGTTTATTGCAAAGTGTGATTTCCCAGTAATGTTATATTTTTATCCGGCAATGCGGTTGCATTCACGAGATGTTAATCTGTAATTCTTTGAATGACAATATAATATTTTATAAATGTGTTCTATATGTTATTTAGTAAATTGTAGAGCTGATCACCGGAAGTTTTTGAGGGAAAATATTTTATGAACGTCACGCGCCACTGTAAAATGCTGTTTTTATATATAAATATGAACTTTATCGAACAAAATAATGCATGTATTGTGTAACATGATGTCCTTGGAGTGTCATCTGATGAAGATTGTCAAAGGTTAGTCGCCATTTAGCTGGGTTTTGGTTATTTGTGATGCATGGTGGTTGCTTAGAAAATCACTATGTGGTTCTTTTTAGCTGGGGACTCTCCTAACATATTCTAATGTTTTGCTTTCGCTGTAAATCCTTTTTGAAATCAGACAACGTAGTTTGATTAACGAGAGTCTAATCTTTCAAATGGTGTAAAGTAGTCATATTTTTGAGAAATTGGCTGTTGACTAGGCGGGACGATTTCGTCAAACACATACCCGAGAGAGGTTAAACTAACTGCCACGTGATTCTCCGCCCATGTAGACAGACTACTTTCAATGAGACCACACGCCAAACTAGGAGAAGAAAGGTAGTCGACTGAAGTTAAAGAAGCGAATTCTGAGTATGTGACTAATGCGAAAAATACAGGATTTTAATACGATTGGTAGGCATAGGGTAACACATACAAAGCAGAAAGATGACCCTTTCAAAATAATCTGCGGGACAACAAAATATTGATCCCAAAAGTGGTCTGTCTGACCACCGGTTCCTGCCTGCAGCATGAAAAATGACGACAGCACCGCAATGATCTCTGTCAGGACCTGCAGGCCTCTTCTTTGTTTACAGAACGCTCAGATAGAAAAAGGTGATAAACTGATATGGTTTCTGCTCAGGCATGTAAAGACAATACATACACTGAAATGGTTCCTGATCTGACATGTAAAGACAATACATACACTGATATGGTTCCTGATCTGGCATGTACAGTTAATACATAAACTGATATGGTTCCTGATCTGGCATATATTGTCAAACACAAACAGAAAATATGTCAACTTAATTCAAGACATTTTTAGCTACAACATTTAACATATTCCATTTCAAGAAAGGAGATTTTTTATTATTTTATTCAGATTTTGAAGTGATGCAGTTCTGTCCTTGAGCTTTTCTTGTCTATTAATGTTACGTATAAAGTCATGTTTTGTGTGACCCCAGGAAGAGTAGCTGCAGCTTCAGCAACAGCTAATGGGGTTCATAATGAAAAATAAAAATGACTGTATTTTTTTCTCCCTGTGCGTTTAAGGGTTTCAGAGCTGTTGGTGAGTGGACCTTCCGGTATCACAGATAACACCACTGATCCAGGAAAGTACCTTCTGAGATGGACGCCCACTGAGGATGAGGAGGGAGGGTACTATCCTGTGTGCTTCATCGCTCAGGGAGTGAACAACAGGTCAGTCTGCAGCCACTTCAACTGGAAACTTATAGCTGAACATAATGACTAACCTGATTAAATAAAGGCACAAAATGAACTAGCATGACTAACCTGATTAATTAACTAGCATAACTAACCTGATTAATTAACTAGCATGACTAACCTGATTAATGAACTAGCATGACTAACCTGATTAATGAACTAGCATGACTGACCTCATTAATTAACTAGCATGACTGACCTGATTAATTAACTAGCATGACTAACCTGATTAATGAACTAGCATGACTAACCTGATTAATTAACTAGCATGACTAACCTGATTAATGAACTAGCATGACTAACCTGATTAATGAACTAGCATGACTAACCTGATTAATGAACTAGCATGACTAACCTGATTAATGAACTAGCATGACTAACCTGATTAATGAACTAGCATGACTAACCTGATTAATGAACTAGCATGACTAACCTGATTAATGAACTAGCATGACTAACCTGATTAATGAACTAGCATGACTAACCTGATTAATGAACAAGCATGACTAACCTGATGAATTAACCAGCATGACTAACCTGATTAATGAACTAGCATGACTAACCTGATTAATGAACTAGCATGACTAACCTGATTAATGAACTAGCATGACTAACCTGATTAATGAACTAGCATGACTAACCTGATGAATTAACTAGCATGACTAACCTGATTAATGAACTAGCATGACTAACCTGATTAATGAACTAGCATGACTAACCTGATTAATAAACTAGCATGACTAACCTGATGAATTAACCAGCATGACTAACCTGATTAATGAACTAGCATGACTAACCTGATTAATGAACAAGCATGACTAACCTGATGAATTAACTAGCATGACTAACCTGATTAATTAACTAGCATGACTAACCTGATTAATTAACTAGTATTATCCATAATTTCTGTAGGCTACTATCAAGACAATCAGTTAAATGTACATTCAGACACATTTTGGTTGAATCCATTCAGTTGTGCAACTGACTAGGTTCTATAAGAGTTTAACCTGCATTTCCCTTCAATGGTAGGTGGTGTTTCATTAAACCAATGGTCTGTGGTTGGTTTGGTTTTGACGTGTTTCATTAAACCAATGGTATGTGGTTGGTTTGGTTTTGTAATGTTTTAATAAATGCTGTTTAACAAAGATCTGAACGGTGTAACAGTTGTTCTGTTGATCTTCTCAGTTCCAAGTATCACTCTGAGCTGCGCTGTGTGATCGTCAGGGTTGGAAACACAAGCGGTGGGTACAGTTTCACTACAAGAGGTTAATGATCCCCTTTCTGGTGTTCTGCTAGTCTCACTGTTACTTACAGATCAAATCAAATGAAATGTATTTATATAGTCCTTCTTACATCAGCTGATATCACAAAGTGCTGTACAGAAACCCAGCCTAAAACCCCAAACAGCAAGCAATGCAGGTGTAGAAGCACGGTGGCTAGGAAAAGCTCCCTAGAAAGGCCAAAACCTAGGAAGAAACCTAGAGAGGAACCAGGCTATGAGGGGTGGCCAGTCCTCTTCTGGCTGTGCCGGGTGGAGATTATAACAGCACATGGCCTAGATGTTCATAAATTACCAGCATTGTCAAATAATAATAATCATAGTAGTTGTCGAGGGTGCAACAAGTCAGTAACACAAGAGTAAGTGTCAGTTGGCTTTTTCATAGCCGATCTTTGAGAGTATCTCTACCGTTCCTGCTGTCTCTAGAGAGTTGAAAACAGCAGGTCTGGGACAGGTAGCACGTCCGGTGAATAGGTCAGGGTTCCAGCAGGTCTGGGACAACAGGTCTGGGACAGGTAGCACATCCGGTGAACAGGTCAGGGTTCCATAGCTGCAGGCAGAACAGTTGGAACTGGAGCAGCAGCACGGCCAGGTGAACTGGGGACAGCAAGGAGTCATCAAGCCAGGTAGTCCTGAGGCATGGTCCTAGGGCTCAGGTCCTCCGAGAGAGAAAGAAAGAAAGAGAATTAGAGAGAGCATATTTAAATTCACACAGGACACCGGAAAAGACAAGAGAAATACTCCAGATGTGACAGACTGACCCTAGCCCCCCGACACAAACTACTGCAGCATAAATACTGGAGGCTGAGACAGGAGGGGTCAGGAGACACTGTGGCCCCATCCGATGAAACCCCCGGACAGGGCCAAACAGGTAGGATTTAACCCCACCCACTTTGCCAAAGCACAGCCTCCACACCACTGGAGGGATATCTCCAACCACCAACATACCATCCCAGGACAAGGCCGAGTATAGCCCACAAAGATCTCCGCCACGGCACAGCCCAAGGGGGGGCGCCAACCCAGACAGGAAGACCACGTCAGTGACTCAACCCCCTCAAGTGACACACCCCTCCCATGGACGGCATGGAAGAACACCAGTAAGCCAGTGACTCAGCCACCGTAATAGGGGTAGAGGCAGAGAATCCCAGTGGAAAGAGGGGAAACCGGCCAGGCAGAGACAGCAAGGGCGGTTCGTTGCTCCAGCCTTTCCATTCACCTTCACACCCCTGGGCCAGACTACACTTAATCATAGGACCTACTGAAGAGATAAGTCTTCAGTAAAGACTTAAAGGTTGAGCCTGAGTCTGCATCTCTCATATGGGTAGGCAGACTTTTCCATAAAAATGGAGCTCTATAGGAGAAAGCCCTGCCTCCAGCTGTTTGCTTAGAAATTCTAGGAACAATTAGGAGGCCCGCGTCTTGTGACCGTAGCGTACGTGTAGGTATGTATGGCAGGACCAAATCGGAAAGATAGTTAGGAGCAAGCCCATGTAATGCTTTGTAGGTTAGCAGTAAAACCTTGAAATCAGCCCTTGCCTTAACAGGAAGCCAGTGTAGAGAGGCTAGCACTGGAGTAATATGATCAAATTTTTTGGTTCTAGTCAGGATTCTAGCAGCCGTATTTAGCACTAACTGAAGTTTATTTAGTGCTTTATCCGGGTAGCCAGAAAGTAGAGCATTGCAGTAGTCCAACCTAGAAGTAACAAAGGCATGGATTAATTTTTCTGCGTCATTTTTGGACAGAAAGTTTCAGATTTTTGCAATGTTACGTAGATGGAAAAAAGCTGTCCTTGAAACAGTCTTGATATGTTCTTCAAAAGAGAGATCAGGGTCCAGAGTAACGCTGAGGTCCTTCACAGTTTTATTTGAGACGACTGTACAACCATCCAGATTAATTGTCAGATTCAACAGAAGATCTCTTTGTTTCTTGGGACCTAGAACAAGCATCTCTGTTTTGTCCGAGTTTAAGAGTAGAAAGTTTGCAGCCATCCACTTCCTTATGTCTGAGACACAGGCTTCTAGCGAGGGCAATTTTGGGGCTTCACCATGTTTCATTGAAATGTACAGCTGTGTGTCGTCCGCATAGCAGTGAAATTTAACATTATGTTTTCGAATGACATCACCAAGAGGCAAAATATATAGTGAAAACAATGCTAGTTGTTGCTACAGTATCACTACATTATGAGGTTAATGATCCCCTTTCTGGTGGTCTGATAGTCTCACTGTTACTTACAGATTCCAGTTGAAATGCATGTTTGAGATAATTACCAATCAATCAACCAATCAACACATCTCTGACTGTCTATTTGCTTGTCTGTCTGTCCTTTGTGCTACAGCCATCATAACCACAGAGCCAACAACCTCTCTTCCTCTGACAATAAACCTCACAACCACAGAGGAACCAACAACCTCCCCTCCTCTGACAATAAACCTCACGACCACAGAGGAACCAACAACCTCCCCTCCTCCGACAACAAATCTCACAACCACAGAGGAGCCAACAACCTCCCCTCCTCTGACAATAAACCTCACGACCACAGAGGAACCAACAACCTCCCCTCCTCCGACAATAAATCTCATAACCACAGAGCCAACAACCTCCCCTCCTCTGACAATAAACCTCACGACCACAGAGGAACCAATAACCTCCCCTCATCTGACAATTAACCTCACGACCACAAAGGAACCAACAACCTCTCCTCCTCAGACAATAAATCTCATAACCACAGAGGAACCAATAACCTCTCCTCCTCTGACAATAAACCTCACGACCACAGAGATTGCACCTGAACTTCCAACCACGCCCACAAATTTCAGTACATACGCAACCACAGCATCCCCAACTTTAAGTACAAACCCAACCACCGATCTCACAACCCATATTGTGGACAGTACAACAAAGAACAGTGGGCCTAGTAAGTACAAAATTAACTTTTGTTCAAAAATTTTAAAAAAAATATGTGTATGTGTGTTGTAATAATGTGGACTGACTGTGTTTCCACAGGATACGTTGTTGTACTGAGGATAAAAGTGTCCTCTCTGATCCCACTGACAGATGATTACATCAGAAACGTGGTGTTTCAGCAGGTCAGTGTCACTGTCAGATCAGACAGGTTTCTCCTCAGCTCTACCTGATAATCACTGTGTGTGTTCTGTTTCCAGCTCCGTGTGGAACTGATCAGACTAGGGCTGCCAGGGGACTTCATGCTACGCCTGTTAGCCACTCATGACATCAGTCCCTGAGGGAGGAACAGGAAGTCAGCTCAACTTTCTTCACTTCTACTTGTCTTTTCTTCCTGGTTCTGATTCTGCAGATAGTTCTTTTGAAGAAGGAGTGGTTCCTTATAATGACAGAATACGGTTGATTTGTAATAATCTCTCGTGGGTTGCCAAGATTAGTTGAATGAACTGACACTACGTCTTACTGGATGTTAGTTGAAGGACTAAAACGTAAATTGTTTATGTCTACAAGAAGAAATAGAACATAAATATGTTTGGTAATGTACAGAGGTAGACTGGTTCTTTCCTGTTTGGTAATGTACAGAGGTAGACTGAGGTTATTTCCTGTTTGGTAATGTACAGAGGTAGACTGAGGTTCTTTCCTGTTTGGTAATGTACAGAGGTAGACTGGTTCTTTCCTGTTTGGTAATGTACAGAGGTAGACTGAGGTTCTTTCCTGTTTGGTAATGTACAGAGGTAGACTGAGGTTATTTCCTGTTTGGTAATGTACAGAGGTAGACTGAGGTTATTTCCTGTTTGGTAATGTACAGAGGTAGACTGGTTCTTTCCTGTTTGGTAATGTACAGAGGTAGACTGAGGTTATTTCCTGTTTGGTAATGTACAGAGGTAGACTGGTTCTTTCCTGTTTGGTAATGTACAGAGGTAGACTGGTTCTTTCCTGTTTGGTAATGTACAGAGGTAGACTGAGGTTATTTCCTGTTTGGTAATGTACAGAGGTAGACTGAGGTTATTTCCTGTTTGGTAATGTACAGAGGTAGACTGAGGTTATTTCCTGTTTGGTAATGTACAGAGGTAGACTGAGGTTATTTCCTGTTTGGTAATGTACAGAGGTAGACTGAGGTTCTTTCCTGTTTGGTAATGTACAGAGGTAGACTGAGGTTCTTTCCTGTTTGCTAATGTACAGAGGTAGACTGAGGTTCTTTCCTGTTTGCTAATATACAGAGGTAGACTGAGGTTATTTCCTGTTTGGTAATGTACAGAGGTAGACTGAGGTTCTTTCCTGTTTGGTAATGTACAGAGGTAGACTGGTTCTTTCCTGTTTGGTAATGTACAAAGGTAGACTGAGGTTCTTTCCTGTTTGGTAATGTACAAAGGTAGACTGAGGTTCTTTCCTTTTTGGTAATGTACAAAGGTAGACTGGTTCTTTCCTGTTTGGTAATGTACAAAGGTAGACTGAGGTTCTTTCCTGTTTGGTAATGTACAGAGGTAGACTGAGGTTATTTCCTGTTTGGTAATGTACAGAGGTAGACTGAGGTTCTTTCCTGTTTGGTAATGTACAGAGGTAGACTGAGGTTCTTTCCTGTTTGGTAATGTACAAAGGTAGACTGAGGTTCTTTCCTGTTTGGTAATGTACAGAGGTAGACTGGTTCTTTCCTGTTTGGTAATGTACAAAGGTAGACTGAGGTTCTTTCCTGTAGACAGGTTATTAAACATTGGGAGATATACATTGAGAGATATTAACGGTGTGTTAAAATAATGCAGTTAAAGGTTAGGAGAGTTATAATGTTGTTTTCCTTAAGGTGTGAATCATATAGACTGTGTTTGATTAGGCTTAGAGGACAAGGCCTTAGGAGGTTGGTAATGACATGTTATAACGGTAAAATGTTATAATGTTGAAATGTTTAAAATATTGATGTATTAATATATAAGTGGAGTAATAAATTAGGTTGTAGAAAGACTATAATTTAGTTAAAGGTAGGAGGGTGAAGGGAATAGGAAAGGTTCATGTTTGAAAAATGTATGTTTTAAGAAGTTGATGTTCATGAAGTATATTAAGGGTGCTAGCTTGATCTGGAAATCCCCAGGTCAGAGCAGCAAGTAGGTTGAAGCGTACGTCCTGCCTAGGTGGGAAAACGTGGAGGTTAGTGGGGGCTGAAAAAGCCCCTTTTGAGAAGATGGATGCATTAGGTGTTAACCACCGAAGGCATCAGTGGAGCAGGTGGTAATCCTGATGGGTTATCAGAAGAGGCATTAAGGGTATAAAGGAAGCAGGTTTCATGGGAAGGGAGCGACTCTCTTTGAGTTTGCTAGAAGAACCTGTCGTCTGCTGGAGAAAGACTTTTACTGAAGCCTTTTAACTTCAGATTCATTTCGATTTTTAATATACTTGGTTTTTATTCTGAAAGTATTCTAGTACCTTCTAGGAGGAACCCTTAAGGTTACCTCATTGATAGGAGTGTTCTAGTACATTCTAGGAGGAACCCTGAAGGTTACCTCATTGATAGGAGTGTTCTAGTACATTCTAGGAGGAACCCTTAAGGTTACCTCATTGATAGGAGTGTTCTAGTAGCTGTTAGTTTTTTAGACACCAACTGAGGGACTGAGCAACCTGAAGGGGGAGACAAAAATCTGTTTATAATTTGTAGAAGGTAAGAACTTGTTTTTCTTGTTATTGAACACTGTGCTTCTCATAAAATTGTTATAGACCAAACATATTTTATTGACACACACTAATAAGGGTTTAGTTAAGGGCGCTGAAGGCATCTCTCAATTTAATCCAAGTTATATTTTTGCTTATCATCGATTGGGGATATTGATTTGTGATTGATTGATTGATCTGGTTTTTTTATGCCTGTTTCTGGAAATTTGAATAAACTTGTTTTATTGTTCTGAAACCCTGTGTTATCAAAGAGTCATACAAGTGCATGTGGTTTTACTCCTGGTTTCTGAAACAGACTGGATTAATTGAGGATTTGTAGCATCTGGTTAATTTGTCCATCGGGAACCTGAATTGCTGGTGTGAAGGAACCTGAGACCCAACTAAAGGTACTGAGTGCATTGGCAGGAGACGTATGAGGGGTGATTCTGGGCTAAACCAACCCAGGAGAGAGTGTCCACTCATAGGGTCCTAAGGTCGACTATCTGGCCTGGACGATCCTGAAAAGGTGCTGGGTTGCAGAGTGAGGTAGTATAGGCACTTGACTTAAGGGATAGCCCACTCTACTGTAAGACCCTTGAGTTTGAGGAACAGTCCCTAGTTGTATACTAGCTCAGTGGTAAGGCAGAGCGGATTCTATCAGATCTGTAGGGACTAGGGACAATAAATAACATAACTGCCATTGGATATGCAGAGCCCAGTAGAATTGTTAATCCTGCAAGGTAGGTATTTTTGCTTTGACAATTTGTGGGTTTGTACGGGATTGATTCGTGGAAATCAGGAAAATCCTGGGAATTTTTGGGGATATAGGGAAACTTAAAATATACCCTATGCAGTACGCAATGCAAGAACTACAATTAGGTACGCAAAAGATGATCCTGAATACTTGCACACAAAATAATTGCAATGTTAGCATTTAATTACGTTCTTGCTTTGCAAACTAATTCGAACGACATTCGTTGGAATGAGAAGGGGACCAAAGCGCAGCTTGGGAAGTGTTCATGATTTTTTTTATTTAATCAATGAAACAACCGAACAAAGGAACAAAAACGAAATGCCAACAGTTCTGTCAGGTAACAGAAAATACTAAACAGAAAATAACTACCCACAAACACAGGTGGGAAAAGGCTGCCTAAGTATGATTCCCAATCAGAGACAATGATAGACAGCTGCCTCTGATTGAAAACCATACTCGGCCAAAACAAAGAAATAGATAGCATAGAATGCCCACCCCACATCACACCCTGACCTAACCAAACAGAGAAAAACAGCTCTCTCAGGTCAGGGCGTGACACTAAATGTATTGGTTACCACATACCAGGCTTTGAATTCAGCTTACTGTAACAACCTATTTCTCCTCTCCCTCAGATCCGTCTAATTTTCCATATGATTTCTGATAAGCTACCCAGGAAAGGGCTGAAAATAGCCCATATTAAGTTAAGTAGCCTTAGAAATAAGGTTCATGAAATCAATATCTTGCTAACATCAGATAACTTTCATATATTAGCCATTTCTGAGACTCACTTAGATAATTCATTTGATGATACATCAGTAACAATTCAAGGATATAACATCTATAGACGAGAAAGAAATGCTTACGGGGGAGAAGTTGCTGTCTATATTCAGAGCCATATCCCTGTAATGCTTAGAGAAAATGTCAAGTGTTATTGAAGTGTTGTGGTTGCAGGTTCACTTGGCACATCTAAAGCCTTTTCTTTTGGGGTGTTGCTAAAGGCCACCAAGTGCTAACAGTCAGTATCTAAATAATATGTGTGAAATGCTTGATAGTGTATGTGATGTAAACAGAGAGGTCTGCTTTCTTGGGGACCTGAATATTGACTGGTTTTCATCAAGCTGTCCGCTCAAGAGGAAACTTCTGACTGTAACCAGTGGCTGTAATCTGTTTCAGGTTATTAACCTGTTACATCTAGGGGGCAGTAATTTCACGGCTGGATAAAAAACGTACCCGATTTAATCTGATTATTAGTCCTGCCCAGAAACTGGAATATGCATATAATTATTAGCTTTGGAGAGAAAACACTCCAAAGTTTCTGAAACTGTTTGAATGGTGTCTGTGAGTATAACAGAACTCCTATGGCAGGCAAAAACCTGAGATGCTTCTGTTCAGGAAGTACCCTGTCTGAACATTTCTTGCCCTTCTTTATTATCTCTGTCGTTTACAAAGGATCTCTGCTCTTACGTGACACTTCTCACGTCAACAATGGAGTCTCACAGCCCGGGAAAAACAGGAATGATGTCATTCAAAGCCCTGGCTGAAGCACACGAGAGCAAATGCTGAGTGGTCAGTCAATGGACTAAGCCTTAGGCGCGTGACACGCCCCGCCCCCGGCTTTTGGTTTTTTCCTCAGTTTACAGACAGGCAGATTCCCGGTCGGAATATTATCGCTTCTCTACGAGATAAATTGCATAAATATTGGTTTTAAACAGCGGTTGACATGCTTCGAAGTACGGTAATGGAATATTTCGAAATTTTTTGTCATATTTTGCGTCATGCTCGTGGCCGAGATTTAGCGTTGGGATAGTGTCTAGAACGCACGAACAAAACGTCGCTGTTTGGATATAACGATGGATTATTTGGGACCAAACCTACATTTGTTATTGAAGTAGAAGTCCTGGCAGTGTATTCTGATGAAGAACAAGCAAGGTAAGAACATTTTTCTTATAGGAAATGTGATTTTGGTGAAGGCTACACTGGGTGGGTGTCTAAATAGCTAGCCCTGTAACGCCGGGCTATGTACTTACATTATTGCAAAATGTGCTTCATCCGAAAAGCTATTTTAAAATCGGACATATCGAGTGCATAGAGGAGTTCTGTATCTATAATTCTTAAAATAATTGTTATGCTTTTTGTGAACGTTTATCGTGAGTAATTTAGTAAAATCACCGGAAGTGTTCGGTGGGAATGCTAGTTCTGAACGTCACATGCTAATGTAAAAAGCTGGTTTTTGATATAAATATGAACTTGATTGAACAGACATGCATGTATTGTATAACACAATGTCCTAGGTGTGTCATCTGATGAAGATCATCAAAGGTTAGTGCTGCATTTAGATATGGTTTGGGTTTATGTGACATGATATGCTAGCTTGAAAAATGGCTGTGTGATTATTCCTGGCTGGGTACTCTGCTGACATAATCTAATGTTTTGCTTTCGCTGTAAAGCCTTTTTGAAATCGGACAGTTTGGTTAGATAAAGGAGAGTCTTGTCTTTAAATAGCTGTAACATAGTCATATGTTTGAAAAGTGTAAGTTTTCGGATTTAGAGGAGTTTGAATTTCGCGCCCCGCCCATCATTGGATATTGGAGCAGACGTTCCGCTAGCGGAACGTGTAGATGTAATCAACCTACCAGGGTGTTTACAAACACTACAGGAACAAGATTATCCACATGTATCGATCACATTTCTACTAATACTGTAGAACTTTGTTCTAATAAATAATAATAATAATAATATTAATAATCTAATAATGTGTCCATACCCATTGGATGCAGTGATCACACTTGATGAATTTATGACATTTCTTCTTCCAATTATTGATAAACATGAACCTGTTAAGAGACTGACTGACTGTTAGAACTGTTAAGGCTCCATGGATTGATGAGGAATTTAAAAACTGTATGGTTGAAAGAGAGCAAAAGGATAATGAGTCTGGCTGCACATCTGACTGGCTGACTTACTGCAAATTGAGACATTTTGTGACTAAACTCAAAAAAGAAGAAGAAACTGTATTATGAAGCCACGATCAATGATATAAGGAATGACGGAAAGAAAACTTGAGTATTTTAAATTAAATTATGGGTAGAAAGACAAATACAACTCCATCTTTCATCGAATCTGATGGCTGATTCATCACAAAACCATTTTATTTAACTAGGCAAGTCAGTTAAGAACAAATTCTCATTTACAATGACATCCTACCAAAAGGCAAAAGGACGAATCATTCACTAAGGTATAGACCTCAAATTAATCTGGTAATGAATGGTGTGGCTGTTGAACAAGTTGAGGAGACTAAATTACTTGGTGTTACCTTAGATTGAAAACTGTCATGGTCAAAACATATAGATTCAATATAAACTCAGCAAAAAAAGAAACGTCCTCTCACTGTCAACTGTGTTTATTTTCAGCAAACTTAACATGTGTAAATATTTGTTTGAACATTACAAGATTAAACAACTGAGACATAAACTGAACAAGTTCCACAGACATGTGACTAACAGAAATGGAATAATGTGTCCCTGAACAAAGGGGGGGTCAAAATCAAAAGTAACAGTCAGTATCTGGTGTATTAATTAACTTCATAAGGCTAGGGGGAAGTATCCTGAATTTCGGAGAGTCTGGCATGCCCAAAGTAAACTGCCTGTTACTCAGGCCCAGAAGATAGGATATGCATAGAATTGGTTTATTTGGATAGAAAACACTCTGAAGTTTCTATAACTGTTAAAATAATATCTGTGAGTATAACAGAACTGATATGGAAGGCAAAAGCCCGAGGAAAATTCATCCAGGAAATGGCTTTTTTTACCGCCCTGTCCATTCACATGCTTTGCTATAGAATAATGAATTGAATAGCTCCCAGATTGCAGTTCCTATGGCTTCCACTAGATGTCAGCAGTCTTTAGAAATGGTTTCAGACTTGTTTTTTGAAAACCGATGAAGAATAAGAAGTTTTGGGAAGTGGTCTATTGACACGTGCACTACTGTTTTGCGCGCGTGACTGTGTGCGCGCTCTACGTTATTTTTCCTTTCTATTGAATACGCTATTGTCTGGCTGAAATATTATCGATTGTATAGATATTTGACAGCCTGAGGATTAATTAAAAACATTGTTGACTTGTTTCGACGAACGTTACCGGTACTACTAGGATGTATTTGTCTGCATTTTTTGAACATCTTTGAGCCAGTGGATTACTGAACAAAACGCGTCAATTAATTTAACCTCTTACATCTAGACGTTCCGCTAGCGGAACACCTGCTCCATTATCCAATGATGGGCGTGGCGCGAAATACAAACTCCTCAAAAATCCAAAAACGTCCATTTTTCAAACATATGACTATTTTACACCATTTTAAAGACAAGACTCTCCTTTATCTAACCACACTGTCCGATTTCAAAAAGGCTTTACAACGAAAGCAAAACATTAGATTATGTCAGCAGAGTACCCAGCCAGAAATAATCAGACACCCATTTTTCAAGCTAGCATATAATGTCACAAAAACCCAGAAGACAGCTAAATCTAAGTACATAGCCCGACATCACAGGGCTAGCTATTTAGACACCCGCACAGTTTAGCCTTCACCAAAATCACATTTCCTATAAGAAAAATGTTCTTACCTTTCCTGTTCTTCGTCAGAATGCAGTCCCAGGACTTCTACTTCAATAACAAATGTAGGTTTGGTCCCAAATAATCCATCGTTATGTTCCATCAACGACGTTTTGTTCGTGCGTTCTAGACACTATCCCAACGCTAAATCTCGGTCACGAGCATGGCGCAGAATGTGACAATTTTTTTTTAAACATTCCATTACCGTACTTCGAAGCATGTCAACCGCTGTTTAAAACCAATTTTTATGCAATTTATCTCGTAGAAAAGCGATAATATTCCGACCGGGAAAGTGCATGCCTGTAAACTGAGGGAAAAACCGAAAGCCGGGGGCGGGGCGGGTCGCGAGCGTAAGGCTTAGTCCACTGAGAGACCACTTAGCTTTTGCTCTCCTTTGTTTCAGCCAGGGCTTTGAATTACGTCATTCCTGTTTTTCCCGGGCTCTGAGAGGCCATTGGAGACGTGGGTATTGTCACGTAACAGCAGAGATCCTTAGTTTTTGGAAGAGATGTCAAAGAAAGAAAATAAATGGTCAGAGAGGGTACTTCCTGAACAGAACCATCTCAGGTTTTGGCCTGCCATAGGAGTTCTGTTATACTCACAGACACCATTCAAACAGTTTTAGAAACTTTGGAGTGTTTTCTCTCCAAAGCTAATAATTATATGCATATTCTAGTTTCTGGGCAGGACTAATAATCAGATTAAATCGGTACGTTTTTTATCCAGCCGTGAAAATACTGCCCCCTAGCCATGAGAGGTTAAAGAGCAAAATTGTCTTGGAAATCAGCCTTGCTTCCATAGCGATGATGAAAATAACGTAATTTAGGCTGTAATGATCTCTAAAATTCAAATCATTAGGTCGTCACATTGTTGATATAGCAACGGACACTTATTGTTTATCGAATCCCGTTGTGACGTAGTGGGGGACACTATTTGGCTTGACAGGCCCCCCCAACCAAATCTCAGTTAGGGCCCCAGAAAGGCATGTTAAGATCCAAATGAACATCATGGACAGAGGAGGGACCTGGGACTTCATCCACAAATCATCTCAGAGTCAGAATGCAGATCTAGAACCTGTTCTATCATTTTATTATTGATGTAAACGGCAAAACTGATCTGAGAGCAAATCTCCTACTCTGAGACACTGGATATGTAAGGCCCCAGGTTTGATTGAATGTTGACACTTGGCCAATGGGGTTGAGTGGGGTATTATGGGTAGCAAACTTCTTGCTAATTACAGTTTTTTACAATTGCTGACAAGTGTTTACCTATACTTAAGATACTTAAGATACTTTTGATAAACTCTTAACACAGCAACACACCTACATCACACAATTAGCCAAAGAGTTAATTTTCTGCTCAAAAGCACATTTTGTTCATTAAATACCAACTCCACATTTCAAAATGCAAAAAAAGAAACGTTCTCTACATACACTAACTCTATCAAAACACAGCAAACCCAAATCAATATCTAATCATTCTGTCAAAACACGGCAAACCCAAATCAATATCTAATCATTCTGTCAAAACACTAGCACGTGTTCTCTATCCAAGATGAACATATAGTCAATCACAGCACAAAGCCTGCCAAAATACTAACAGTTGATGGCGTTACAAAAACTGCATCACTTGTCATTATTCAGTTCTACCTGCAGACAATAGACATGACGTCCAGTGTTTTTTATAACTCAGTTTCCTGTTACTGTAAACCACTCTACATCATTGGGTTGAGTGTCGAAGGTGTGTGTTTTTGCCAAGAAACTATCTAAAACTGAATGAGTCCTCTTTACTTTATAGAATGTACAGTAGAAAAAAAGAGTAAGTGACAGAATTGCTGCAGTAAAAGCTTTATACGCAACATGAAATTGCTGCCAGTGATGAACAACATATCCAACACACATGGCCTTTGGTTCCAAATGTGTAAAATTAAAACACAATTACAGTAAAAAAAAGGCACAGAAGGGAAAAAAACACAAAAACGCCCAGTCCTGTTCTAATCTATATGATCTTCAGCATTTGGCCACATGTTCTCGTCCACATCACATATTATGTCGTCTCTTGCTATGCACCTTGTGGGACATAGCAACAGCAATGATGGAAGAAGCCCTTGTGAAATGCATTACTTACCTGTTGGTTTGTTGAAAATTATGGATAATGGAAGCCACGGTTGACCATCTGAGATTAGGCTGGACTCTTTCACCAGCCTCTCTCAGTGATAGACCATGGTATTAGACTGGACTCTTTCACCAGCCTCTCTCAGTGATAGACCATGGTATTAGACTGGACTCTTCACCAGCCTCTCTCAGTGATAGACCATGGTATTAGACTGGACTCTTCACCAGCCTCTCTCAGTGATAGACCATGGTGTTAGACTGGACTCTTCACCAGCCTCTCTCAGTGATAGACCATGGGATTAGACTGGACTCTTTCACCAGTCTCTCTCAGTGATAGACCATGGGATTAGGCTGGACTCTTCACCAGCTTCTCTCAGTGATAGACCATGGTATTAGACTGGACTCTTCACCAGCCTCTCTCAGTGATAGACCATGGGATTAGGCTGGACTCTTCACCAGCCTCTCTCAGTGATAGACCATGGTATTAGGCTGGACTCTTTCACCAGTCTCTCTCAGTGATAGACCATGGGATTAGGCTGGACTCTTCACCAGCCTCTCTCAGTGATAGACCATGGTATTAGGCTGGACTCCTTCACCAGTCTCTCTCAGTGATAGACCATGGTATTAGGCTGGACTCTTTCACCAGTCTCTCTCAGTGATAGGCCATGGTAGTAGGCTGGACTCTTTCACCAGCCTCTCTCAGTGATAGACCATGGTATTAGGCTGGTCCAACTACTCCTCTCCCTGATCCAGCTACTCCTCTGCTTGGTCCAACTACTCCTCTGCTTGGTCCAACTACTCCTTTCCCTTGTCCAGCTACTCTTCTGCCTGGTCCAGCTACTCCTCTGCTTGGTCCAACTGCTCCTCTCCCTGGTCCAACTACTCCTCTCCCTGGTCCAACTACTCCTCTCCCTGGTCCAACTACTCCTTTCCCTGGTCCAACTACTTCTTTCCCTGGTCCAATTACTCCTCTCCCTGGTCCAACTACTCCTCTCCCTGGTCCAACTACTCCTTTCCCTGGTCCAACTACTCCTCTCCCTGGTCCAACTACTCCTCTCCCTTGTCCAACTACTCCTCTCCCTGGTCCAACTACTCCTCTCCTTGGTCCAACTACTCCTTTCCCTGGTCCAACTACTCCTTTCCCTGGTCCAACTACTCCTCTCCCTGGTCCAACTACTCCTCTCCCTGGTCCAACTACTCCTTTCCCTGGTCCAACTACTCCTCTCCCTGGTCCAACTACTCCTCTCCCTGGTCCAACTACTCCTTTTCCTGGTCCAACTACTTCTTTCCCTGGTCCAACTACTCCTCTCCCTGGTCCAACTACTCCTCTCCCTGGTCCAACTACTCCTTTCCCTGGTCCAACTACTCCTCTCCCTGGTCCAACTACTCCTCTCCCTTGTCCAACTACTCCTCTCCCTGATCCAACTACTCCTCTCCCTGGTCCAACTACTCCTCTCCCTGGTCCAACTACTCCTTTCCCTGGTCCAACTACTTCTTTCCCTGGTCCAACTACTCCTCTCCCTGGTCCAACTACTCCTCTCCCTGGTCCAACTACTCCTCTCCCTGGTCCAGACATAATTTTTTCACTCTCTGCTCCTCTGTGTTGTTCTGTTTCCACACTGAACAAAATCAATCCAAAGAGTCCCCTTTTTACTGTGTATGTCCATGTGATAGAAAGAACTTCAACACCTGGCTATGTCTCCGATTGAGATTGGAATCAGCTGTGGTTGGTCTATTTTACACAATTTACAGTAAATCAGCTATTTCTCAATGTTTCAATGATCTGTTCATTTAAAAATGCTTATCAGCTGTTTCATTATAGCTTTTAAGCTGCTGTTGTTGCAGAAGTAGAGGCTTTATACTATGTTGAAGGTTTTGAACATCAGGTCTTCATCACTGGCATGCTGTGTGCAAACATTTGTAAATAAAACAAGAAAGATCCATCATTTTGTTATTGGGTAAGCTTGTATTTCATGAACATTTAAGTTAATTTGACCAGTTGTCATTTTCTGCAAGTAAATGCCCTCAATTAACAATTTTTTATTTGGAATTTGGGAGAAATGTTGTCAGTAGTTTATAGAATAAAACAAAAAAGATAATTTTGCCCAAACACAGACCTATAAATAGTAAAACCACAGAAACAGGATTATTTTACAGTGGTCTCTTCATTTTTTCCAGAGCTGTATATATACACTGTATGAAAATATTTGATATTTAAACTATGAAATCTAGATGAAATATTTGTGAAATGAAAACCACATAAAAATACAGTATATATATATATACTTAAATATATGTGTATTTAAGTGTGTATATATATATATATACTTAAATAAACACATATATATATATATACACTATATATATATATATATATATATATATATACGGAACGTAGTGGAGAACTTTAAATAATTTTTACTTAAGTAAAATGAAAACGTTGTGATCCTGGTGTAACAATATTGAAACTATGCCGACACCTAGTGGACATTAAGAGAAACTACACCACACAGACAGAGACACAGACACACAGACACACAGACACACAGACACACACACACACACACACACACACACACACACACACACACAATCATTTTAAAACACATGGATGCTTGACATACATTTCTCTTCTTTAATTGACACTATTAGATATAAAGATTAGATATTACTATTAGATATATCCAATAAAGAAACATTAACAAGTCGGAATGGAAAGTCGGAATTTAAAGTCGGAATTTAAAGTCGGAATGCAAAGTCGGAATTTAAAGTCGGAATGTAAAGTCGGAATGTAAAGTCGGAATGTAAAGTCGGAATGTAAAGTCGGAATGCAAAGTCGGAATTTAAAGTCGGAATTTAAAGTCGGAATGTAAAGTCGGAATGTAAAGTCGGAATGCAAAGTCGGAATGTAAAGTCGTAACGTAAAGTCGGAATGTAAATCACTCCTTACCCGGTATCTCATTCTAACGCTATACAACTTTGTATGTGTTGTCTGTTTGCAACCTTGTTATTTACAACGTTTTTGGAACAGATTCCTGTTGGAACGTTCCACAAATTACACCCACCCCAGTAGTGCTGTGTAGTTTCACTCTGATCATTCATTAGTGAAGTCACAGCCATGCTGTTAGGTTGTATTGCCCTGTGCAGCAGAGAACCAATTGAAGCCATATTATTTATAGCTTATGTAATTGGAGGTTGTATAAAGCTTATACCTTCCATTTACTATTGTATTTCATTTCCTCCTAATCAGAACCACACACACTCTTTTGTTAACACAATTGTCAAGCCGTACACTATGCTATGCTGTGCTGTGCTGTGCTGTGCTGTGCTGTGCTGTGCTATGCTGTGCTGTGCTGTGCTGTGCTGTGCTGTGCTGTGCTGTGCTGTGCTGTGCTGTGCTGTGCCGTTACTGCTCTATGTGAATCAGCGTCAATAAACAACCTCAACTGGAATCCTGCCCGTCTGTCATCTGTGCTCTTACAAGCAGCTGGAAGAGAGCACATAGTGCTAAGTAAAACCCAACCCTAAAGAACATACAGTCCACCAAGTCCTCAACTATAGACATGCCAACGTACAGTCATACTGGTCCATTATCAACAGAAACTCTGCTGTCAAAGACATGCCTCACTGCCAGACCCCTGGTCAGACACGTCAACACACAGTCAAACTGGTTCTTTATCAGCAGCAACTCTGTTGGCTCTGCCCAAGACATGCCTCACTGCAGGCTGGAGATCTAGACAGAGGAGAGAGAGATAAGAGGAGAGTTGAAAGGGAGAGAAGGAGAGACAGGAGCGTTGAAGAGAAGAGAAGGAGAGAGAAGGTGTCACGTCCTGACCAATTTAAGGGGATATTGGTTATTGTAGTTTGGTCAGGGCGTACATTGTTGTTGCTGATTGGGAGCCATACTTAGGTAGCCCTTTTTCCACCTGTCTTTTGTGAGAAGTTGTTTTTGTACTGCTGTGTATAGCCTGCAAAACTGTTTAGCTGTCGTTCATTCGTTTTCTTGTTTTTGTGTAATGTTCTAATAAAAGTAATATGAGCATTCACGTACCAGCTGCATTTTGGTCTACTCACTACGAGAGGCAGCCCCAAACATTTTTGTTGAGGGTGGCACACGGGTAGTTTGGCTGGGCCAGGGTTGAGCCCTAAGCCAACTCCCCGTGCTTACCAGAGGCAGCGTGGTACTGGTCAGGCCCCGTGCTATGGGGTGATGCGCAAGGCGTCAAGGCCGAGCATCCACAGGCCGGTGTGCTCGGTGCCAGCTTCCCGCATTTTCCGGGGGGAAGCGGGCACCCAGCCAGTACGGGTGGTCCCAGTCCTGCGCTCGAGACTGCCAGTGTGCCTCCGCGGCCCAGTGTATCCTGTTCCCGCTCCCCGCACTAGCCGTGTCTCCAGTCTGGCGCCTCCAAAGCCAGCACCACGAACCAGGCCTCCAGTGCGTCAGCCCAGTCCAGTACGTCCTGTTCCCGCTCCTCGCACTAGCCTTGGGGTGCGTGTCTCCAGTCTGGTACCTCCAGTACCAGCCCCACGCACCAGGCCTCCAGTGCGTCAACCCAGTCCAGTTCGTCCTGCTCCTGCTCCTCGCACCAGCCCTGTGGTGCGTGAAAATAGTCTGGCACCTCCTAATAGAGCCCCACGCATCAGGCCTTCAGTGCACAGCTCCAGTCCAGAGGTTCCGACGACAGTACCCCGTCCAGAGCTTCCGGCGACAGTGCCCCGTCCAGAGCTTCCAGCGACAGTGCCCCGTCTAGAGTTTCCGGCGACAGTGCCCCGTCTAGAGCTTCCGGCGACAGTGCCCCGTCCAGTGCGTCCAGCGACGTCCTACAGTCCGGAGCCTGCAAAGACGGCCCACAGTCCGGAGCCGCCAGAGACAGCCCACAGTCCGGAGCCAACAGAGACGGCCCACAGTCCGGAGCCGACAGATACGGCCCACAGTCCGGAGCCGACAGAGACGGCCCACAGTCCGGAGCCGACAGAGACGCCCTCCAGTCCGGAACCGGCGCAGCCAGAGTCGCCCTCCAGTCCGGAGCTTCCAGAGTCGCCCTCCAGTCTGAAGCTTCCAGAGTCGCCCTCCAGTCCAGAGCTTCCAGAGTCGCGCTTCAGCTTGAGGTCTCCAGCGACGCGCATCAGCCCGAGGTCTCCAGCGACGTGCCTTAGCCCTGAGCCTTCAGCGGGGGTGGACAGGTTACGTTGGGGACTAAGGCCAGAGCCTGAGCCACCTCCGTGGTACGACGATTGGGGAGGGGGGGTGTTGCACTAGAACCGTCGGTGATCGTGGCCAGCCTCCCTTCCCTCCCCTGTAGTTTTGGGATTTATTGTTATGGGTTATTGTTTTGTTAGTTTTTTGTTTCAGGTGCATCCTGGGTCTGCAACTTTGGGGGGGGGGGGTACTGTCACGTTCTGACCAGTATAAGGGGTTATTTGTTAATGTAGTTTGGTCAGGGCGTGGCAGGGGTGTGTTTGTTTTGTGTTATCGGGGTTTTTGGGTATGGTTCTATGTTTTTGTATTTCTATGTTTTTTCTATGTTGTGTATTTCTTTGTGTTGGCCTGGTATGGCTCTCAATCAGGAACAGCTGTACATCGTTGTTGCTGATTGGGAGCCATACTTAAGTAGCCCTTTTTCCACCTGTCTTTTGTGGGAAGTTGTTTTTGCACTGCTGTGTATAGCCTGCAAGACTGTTTAGCTGTCGTTCATTCGTTTTCTTGTTTTTGTGTAATGTTCTAATAAAAGTAACATGAGCATTCACGTACCAGCTACATTTTGGTCTACTCACTACGACGGCCGTGACAGAAGGAGAGAGAGAAGTGAGAGAGAGTTGAAGGGGAGAGAAGGAGAGAGAAGGTGTGGAGGCTAATTTCTGCATTACCAAATGAGGAGAAACAAACTTCACACACCAGTCAGAGTTCTTCTTAAAATACATTTTTAGAGAGTTGAAGTAGAAAAGAAGAAAGAAATCAGCAGTAACTGAAAGCTGTGGTCAGCAGTAAGACTTTTACTGCTACTGTCTGCTACTGTCTGCTACTGTCTGTTACTGTCTGCTACTGTCTGCTACTGTCTGTTACTGTCTGCTACTGTCTGCTACTGTCTGTTACTGTCTGCTACTGTCTGTTACTGTCTGTTACTGTCTGCTACTGTCTGCTACTGTCTGTTACTGTCTGCTACTGTCTGCTACTGTCTGCTACTGTCTGTTACTGTCTGTTACTGTCTGCTACTGTCTGTTACTGTCTGCTACTGTCTGCTACTGTCTGTTACTGTCTGTTACTGTCTGCTACTGTCTGCTACTGTCTGCTACTGTCTGTTACTGTCTGTTACTGTCTGCTACTGTCTGTTACTGATACTGTCTGCTACTGTCTGTTACTGTCTGCTACTGTCTGCTACTGTCTGTTACTGTCTGCTACTGTCTGTTACTGTCTGCTACTGTCTGTTACTGTCTGTTACTGTCTGCTACTGTCTGCTACTGTCTGTTACTGTCTGTTACTGTCTGCTACTGTCTGCTACTGTCTGTTACTGTCTGCTACTGTCTGCTACTGTCTGCTACTGTCTGTTACTGTCTGTTACTGTCTGTTACTGTCTGCTACTGTCTGCTACTGTCTGTTACTGTCTGCTACTGTCTGCTACTGTCTGCTACTGTCTGCTACTGTCTGTTACTGTCTGCTACTGTCTGCTACTGTCTGTTACTGTCTGTTACTGTCTGCTACTGTCTGTTACTGATACTGTCTGCTACTGTCTGTTACTGTCTGCTACTGTCTGTTACTGTCTGTTACTGTCTGCTACTGTCTGCTACTGTCTGCTACTGTCTGTTACTGTCTGTTACTGTCTGCTACTGTCTGCTACTGTCTGCTACTGTCTGTTACTGTCTGCTACTGTCTGTTACTGTCTGCTACTGTCTGCTACTGTCTGCTACTGTCTGTTACTGTCTGTTACTGTCTGTTACTGTCTGCTACTGTCTGTTACTGATACTGTCTGCTACTGTCTGTTACTGTCTGCTACTGTCTGTTACTGTCTGTTACTGTCTGTTACTGTCTGTTACTGTCTGTTACTGTCTGCTACTGTCTGTTACTGTCTGTTACTGTCTGCTACTGTCTGTTACTGTCTGCTACTGTCTGTTACTGTCTGCTACTGTCTGTTACTGTCTGCTACTGTCTGTTACTGTCTGCTACTGTCTGCTACTGTCTGTTACTGTCTGTTACTGTCTGCTACTGTCTGCTACTGTCTGTTACTGTCTGTTACTGTCTGCTACTGTCTGCTACTGTCTGTTACTGTCTGTTACTGTCTGTTACTGTCTGCTACTGTCTGTTACTGTCTGTTACTGTCTGCTACTGTCTGCTACTGTCTGTTACTCTGCTACTGTCTGTTACTGTCTGCTACTGTCTGCTACTGTCTGCTACTGTCTGTTACTGTCTGTTACTGTCTGCTACTGTCTGTTACTGTCTGTTACTGTCTGCTACTGTCTGTTACTGTCTGTTACTGTCTGCTACTGTCTGCTACTGTCTGTTACTGTCTGTTACTGTCTGCTACTGTCTGCTACTGTCTGTTACTGTCTGTTACTGTCTGCTACTGTCTGCTACTGTCTGTTACTGTCTGTTACTGTCTGCTACTGTCTGCTACTGTCTGTTACTGTCTGTTACTGTCTGCTACTGTCTGTTACTGTCTGCTACTGTCTGTTACTGTATGCTACTGTCTGTTACTGTCTGTTGGTGTCAGTTACTGGGTGTCTGTACATTATTGGTCTGATGTTGACATTTAACAAGCTTCCCTGTACATTTAACATTGTAAAATGTTTATTTAAGTTGTTTATTATTGTAACTATATATGTTGTATGTTGTGTTTGTGATGAATCTATGTAATGCAAAGTTAGTAACAAAAAAAGTGTATTTTTCAATGAATTCCTGCCTGTGTTCCAGGACCCTGCCACCTCCCACTGGGTACAGACGTCAATTCAACATCTATTCCGCGTTGGTTCCACATCATTTCATTGAACCAATGTGAAAACATTGTTGATTTAACCAGTGTGTGGCCCAGTACTATATTTCCCAGTAATGTATTAATCAGTACTGTACTACTCAGTAATGTATTACTCAGCACTGTATAACTCAGTACTATATTACCCAGCATTGTATTACAAAGCACTACATTTCTTAGAACTGTATTACCCAGTACTATATTAGCCAGTACTATATTACCCAGTACTATATTACTCAGAACTATATTACTCAGTACAGTATTACTCAGTATTGTATTATATTACTCAGTACTATATCAGCCAGTACTATTTAGGGTAATGTTAGCTAGCTACATAGCTGTACGATAAAGGCGTAGTACAGAGTAACTATCGAGGTTAGCTAGCCAGCTACATTTTCTAACATAGTCAACAACGCGCCCACTGCTAGCTAGCTAACCCTACCAGCTAGCTGTATCATTTTTAGTCAATAAGATTTTTGCAACATAAGCTTAACTTTCTGAACATTCGAGATGTGTTGTCCACTTGTGTAGCTAGCAGGACTGACTTTGTGTTAGCTAGCCAACGTTTAATTACTTCTGCTTAATCCTTCTCCAACCAATCTCCTGATTCTGCCTCCTCAACCCTCCTCTCCTCCCTTTCTGCATCCTTTGACTCTCTATGTCCCCTATCCTCCCGACCGGCTCGGTCCTCCCCTCCTGCTCTGTGGCTTGACGACTCATTGCGAGCTCACAGAACAGGGCTCCGGGCAGCCGAGCGGAAATGGAGGAAAACTAGCCTCCCTGCGGACCTGGCATCTTTTCACTCCCTCCTCTCTACATTTTCCTCCTCTGTTTCTGCTGCTAAAGCCACTTTCCACCACTCTAACTTCCAAGCATCTGCCTCTAACCCTAGGAAGCTCTTTGCCACCTTCTCCTCCCTCCTGAATCCTCCTCCCCCTCCCCCCCTCCTCCCTCTCTGCGGATGACTTCGTCAACCATTTTGAAAAGAAGGTCGACGACATCCGATCCTCGTTTGTTAAATCAAACGACACCGCTGGTCCTGCTCACATTGCCCTACCCTATGCTTTGACCTCTTTCTCCCCTCTCTCTCCAGATGAAATCTTGCGTCTTGTGACGGCCGGCCGCCCAACAACCTGCCCGCTTGACCTTATCCCCTCCTCTCTTCTCCAGACCATTTCCGGAGACCTTCTCCCTTACCTCACCTCGCTCATCAACTCATCCTTGACCGCTGGCTACGTCCCTTCCGTCTTCAAGAGAGCGAGAGTTGCACCCCTTCTCAAAAAACCTACACTCGATCCATCCGATGTCAACAACTACAGACCAGTATCCCTTCTTTCTTTTCTCTCCAAAACTCTTGAGCGTGCCGTCCTTGGCCAGCTCTCTTGCTATCTCTCTCAGAATGACCATCTTGATCCAAATCAGTCAGGTTTCAAGACTGGTCATTCAACTGAGACTGCTCTTCTCTGTGTCACGGAGGCTCTCCGCACTGCTAAAGCTAACTCTCTCTCCTCTGCTCTCATCCTTCTAGACCTATCTGCTGTCTTTGATACTGTGAACCATCAGATCCTCCTCTCCACCCTCTCCGAGTTGGGCATCTCCGGCGCGGCTCACTCCTGGATTGCGTCCTACCTGACAGGTCGCTCCTACCAGGTGGCGTGGCTAGAATCCATCTCCGCACCACGTGCTCTCACCACTGGTGTCCCCACCACTGGTGTCCCCCAGGGCTCAGTTCTAGGCCCTCTCCTATTCTCACTATACACCAAGTCACTTGGCTCTGTCATATCCTCACATGGTCTCTCCTATCATTGCTACGCAGACGACACACAATTAATCTTCTCCTTTCCCCCTTCTGAAAACCAGATGGCGAATCGCATATCTGCATGTCTGGCAGACATATCAGTGTGGATGACGGATCACCACCTCAAGCTGAACCTCGGCAAGACGGAGCTGCTCTTCCTCCCGGGGAAGGACTGCCCGTTCCATGATGTCGCCATCACGGTTGACAACTCCTGTGTGTCCTCCTCCCAAAGTGCTAAGAGCCTTGGCGTAACCCTGGACAACACCCTGTCGTTCTCCGCTAACATCAAGGTGGTGACCCAATCCTGAAGGTTCATGCTCTACAACATTCGCAGAGTACGACCCTGCCTCATACAGGAAGCGGCGCAGGTCCTAATCCAGGCACTTTTCATCTCCCGTCTGGATTACTGCAACTCACTGTTGGCGGGGCTCAAGCTGCCTGTGCCATTAAACCCCTACAACTCATCCAGAACGCCGCAGCCCGTCTGGTGTTCAACCTTCCCAAGTTCTCTCACGTCACCCCGCTCCTCCGCACACTCCACTGGCTTCCAGTTGAAGCTTGCATCTGCTACAAGACCATGGTGCTTGCCAACGGAGCTGTGAGGGGAACGGCACCTCCGTACCTTCAGGCTCTGATCAGTCCCTACACCCAAAGAAGGTCACTGCGTTCATCCACCTCTGGCCTGCTGGCCTCCCTACCTCTGCGGAAGCACAGTTCCCGCTCAGCCCAGTCAAAACTGTTCGCTGCTCTGGCACCCCAATGGTGGAACAAGCTCCCTCACGATGCCAGGACAGCGGAGTCAATCACCACCTTCTGGAGACACCTGAAACCCCACCTCTTTAAGGAATACCTGGGATAGGATTAAGTAATCCTTCTAACCCTCCCCCCCATACCCTCCCCCCCAAAAAGATATAGATGTACTATTGTAAAGTGGTTGTTCCACTGGATATCATAAGGTGAATGCACCAATTTGTAAGTCGCTATGGATAAGAGCATCTGCTAAATGACGTGAATGTAAATGTAAATGTAACCATTGTGTGCCCAGTGGGCTGCCATGATGCCTTCAAGTCTGCTCTGGTATCTTGCCCTGAATCTTTTCAAGTTACAAACAACAATCTTTTACCACACCGAGATTCCATTGTCAGTCTGGTGATTAAAACGTGTTAGTCTGCTTCTGAGAGTGACTCCTAATGCACCGTGCTTCTGTAAATGTTTGTGTGTGTGTGTGTGTGTGTGTAGTTCAGTGTACTTGCAGGTTCATGTGCGCATGTGCCACTACTGTACATGTGTCTATTAAAGTAGAGTCAGTACTCAGAGAGACTCAGACAGAGAGACAGAGAGACCGACAGAGAGAGAGAGAGAGAGACAGAGAGACAGACACCATGTCTCCCTCCCAGTCCTCCCTACTAGTACTGCTGCTGATGGTCTCCTGCTCCTGGGCCACCCACTTCTCAGGAGGAACCATGACCTTCAACCCCAGAGGGACCAACCCAGATGGAACCTACAGGGTGAGACCAATGACAATGATGATGCTTCCTATTAAAGATCCACTATGCAGAAATCACTGTCATTTCCTGGTTGCTACAATTCTAATAGTTTGTCTAATTTCAGTTGGTGACAGAACAAGCATGTATAGCGTAGATCTAAACTGCTGTGAAATATATTTTCCATAACCAACAATATAGTATTTTCAGCTGTTTGAAACTGGTGTACAAAACAGAAAGTAAAAGACACAAAAAGACAGATCTATAACTCACATTTCTACGTATTGCAGTTTTCAGTGTTTTCTTCAACTGAGAAAAACGCTTATTTCTTCTTGTTGTCATCTTTAAAAATAGGTTCTTCATAGGGTTTGGAGTTTTACTGGTAACTTTCTAAATGTACCAGTAAACTACCAACATTTACCAGTAAGCTACCAGAATGTTGAAAACATTCAAGGAGTTAACTGAAAATAGAAAGTATATAAAATATATATTTTTTTAATTATTATTTCCATAGATTTCCAAAATTACCTGTAAAATGAAGAAAAAAAAATTGCAACTTTTGTAAATTACCAGGTGTTTTGCAAACCTATTCTTACCTCAACAGGCTTGTAAAATAGACTCCAGACAAGAGACTTGAAGAAATGTTTGCTGTTTGGGGATTTAGGCTGGGTTTCTGTACAGCACTTTGAGATATCAGCTGATGTAAGAATGGCTTTATAAATACATTTGATTGATTGATTGATTGATTGATTGATTGATTGATAATGAATAGGAGTGGGTATAAGAAGTGAGAAAAGGAGAGCCATAAATGACATGACATTAAACACTAGAGGGCAGCAGACATGCACCGCAGACCAAAGGGAAACGTTGTGCCTTACAAAGCAGGCGTAGAAGCATGGTGGCTAGGAAAAACTCCATAGAAAGGCCAGAACCTATGAAGAAACCTAGAGAGGAACCAGGCTCTGAGGGGTGGCCAGTCCTCTTCTGGCTGTGCCGGGTGGATATTATAACAGAACATTCACCACTTATACCCACTCCTATTCACTACTTATACCCACTCCTATTCACTACTTATACCCACTCCTATTCACTACATATACCCGCTCCTATTCACTACTTATACCCACTCCTATTCACTACTTATACCCACTCCTATTCACAACTTATACCCACTCCTATTCACTACGTAAACCCACTCCTATTCACTACATATACCCACTCATATTCACTGCTTATACCCACTCCTATTCACCACTTATACCCACTCATATTCACTACTTATACCCACTCATATTCACTGCTTATACCCACTCCTATTCACTACTTATACCCACTCCTATTCACTACGTATACCCACTCCTATTCACTTCTTATACCCACTCATATTCACTGCTTATACCCACTCCTATTCACCACTTATACCCACTCCTATTCACTACTTATACCAACTCATATTCACTACTTATACCCACTCCTATTCACTACTTATACCCACTCCTATTCACTACGTATACCCACTCCTATTCACTACTTATACCCACTCCTATTCACTGCTTATACCCACTCCTATTCACTACCTTACATTTTTACATTTACATTTTTAGTCATTTAGCAGACGCTCTTATCCAGAGCGACTTACAGTGGTGAATGCATACATTTCATACATTTTTTTGTTCTGTGCTGGCCCCCCGTGCTGGCCCCCCTATACCCACTCCTATTCAAGTCATCTCAGTATTTCAGGCTTTAATATGCATTATGATAATATAGTGCCTATTGAGAGTCTACACACCCCTTGTAAAGTCTTCAAAATGTGCTGCCTTAAAATTACTTCTACAAGGAACTACATTAGATTACCACCCCCCAAGTCATCTTGTTTGTTTTTCTGCTGTGTTTTTTTATGAATTTGAAAATGTTTCAACAATTTATCGATGTCTAAGTCGATTGGAAAAAAACATCTAATTTAATCCATAATTAGATGCAATTTTAAGGCATCAAACTGTGCAAGGAGGGTGTGTAGACTTTCACTAGGCATTATATATCTACGTCACCATTTTGGAATTGATATTATCTATTGTTGATAACTAAGTGTTGTTTTGAATTGATATTGCCTGTTGCCTATTTCGTCCACCAATGATTATGTTGTGCCTAACCAGTCCCTCTTCAATCAGTCTTTGTTGGAACATGGTTTGTTCTCTACAGAAGGCTTGTTGTATCATTGTAATCCCTGACAAAGGATGAAATGAATCAGAGTTTAGAATGTTCTGTACTATTGAACGTACCATAATGATAAAGGCATTTAGCTATATGAAGAATGCCTTGCTCCTCCTTGTTCTCTTACCCTCCTTACCAAAGAGAACATTTGTCTTTGTTCCACACTTGTTAAAGACAGCAGTCTAGCAATGTGTCTGAAGTGGTGGTTTAATGAAGTGGGTTGTTGCAGGTGGACCTTCGTTACAAGACAGCCATTCACCTATCCATAAACTTTCCCGGCTGTTTTTCTGGTACCTGGTGGTGTGTCAGTGGGGACTGTGGGAATGAGACCAGTCTAGTGGTTAACACCGTGGACATGGGGATATCTGAGGACTGGTGTCAGGTTGAAGGAGTCATGACTAGACACGTCTCCAGTAACACACAGACCTTTGATCTGCAGTGAGTGTTTCTTTTCTATTCAAATCTTCCATCCGTTACCAGTGTGTTTATGAACCTGATTTGTATTAACAGAGAACAGCTAAGTTATTGCATCCTGGTGACCTAAGTAGTTATAGAGAATATGTCCAACATGTCCATTTACAACAGGAAGGAGAAAACACACATTAGTTAACACACACAGTATTGTACATGATGAACACCATAACAACAACAGTGTTTAGGATGTGTTTTTGGAACTTACCTTTCACCTTTGTCTCTAAATCATTACAGATTGGATAGCTGTTGCTGGATAGACAATGATAATTCTGTTTTTAGTTGGAGGCTGTTGACTCATGTGGATCTTGGGGTCAGGTCTGACACGGGGACAGTCAACCGATCTCCACAGACCACTGTCATACCTCTGATGCGGTAAATACTCCTACTGATCAGTGTTAAGTGATTTAGTTTGATGAAGAAGAGATTTTATCAATCTGTGTGTTGTATTCAGTCAATAGAAAACAGGTCTGAAACACTGCAATAATCCCTCTCTCTCTCTCTCTGTCTCTCTCTCTCTCTCGCTTTCTCTCTCTCTCTCGCTTTCTCTCTCTCTCTCTCGCTTGCTCTCTCTCTCTCGCGCTCTCTCTCTCTCTCTCTCTCTCTCAGTGTCCCTGCTAATTGTCAAAGAGATTTCAACCTGTTGCTGTTTGATCCAGATGGGGATCAGGTCAGATGCAGATATGCAGTACCAACGGATGAGTGTTACACATCAAGTGACCTTCCTAATGACTTCACTCTACGAGAGGTTAGTATCCAAATAAAACAACACAGACAATGGACTATGATGATGAATTTATAACAAGATACAACAAGCTGAACAATCTGTATTTTATCTGAAAAATAATAATTAGGGTGTGTTAATGAAGGTCTTGGGTGATATTAGAATACAAAAATATATATATTTCAATGATACCATTATAACTTTATTTCAGATGCAGCAACTTCGCCATTACTAACAGCAGGCTTCCATCCTGATTGGAGAGCCAACTAGCAGCAGGCTCACATTCTGATTGGAGAGCCAACTAGCAGCAGGCTCACATTCTGATTGGAGAGCCAGCTAGCAGCAGGCTCACATTCTGATTGGAGAGCCAGCTAGCAGCAGGCGCCCATTCTGATTGGAGAGCCAGCTAGCAGCAGGCTTCCATCCTGATTGGAGAGCCAGCTAGCAGCAGGCTTCCATTCTGATTGGAGAGCCAGCTAGCAGCAGGCGCCCATTCTGATTGGAGAGCCAGCTAGCAGCAGGCTTCCATTCTGATTGGAGAGCCAGCTAGCAGCAGGCTTCCATTCTGATTGGAGAGCCAGCTAGCAGCAGGCTTCCATTCTGATTGGAGAGCCAGCTAGCAGCAGGCTTCCATTCTGATTGGAGAGCCAGCTAGCAGCAGGCTTCCATTCTGATTGGAGAACCAGCTAGCAGCAGGCTCCCATTCTGATTGGAGAGCCTTGGATTACCTAGTGACTTTCCTGTAAATGTATTGTTACGACAGTTGAACTAAGATCATAAAGCATTTGGAAGTTATATCCTTCAAGAATCTATAGATTTATATGTATGATTTAAAAGTCAAAAAATGTATGTAGCAATAACATATTGCCCCTTTAATCTTGTTTTTATCTTGTCTCCCTCAGAACTGCACCTTGTCATTTTGGGGCAACAGTAATACCACTGGAACATATGCAGTTCAGATGGTGATGGAGGATTTCCCTACTCAGTCCATCTCTCTCTCCTATACTGACGGATATCAATCTAACAGGACCTCAAACGATACTCTCTGCAAACTGCCTGTTCAGTTTGCAGTGAGAGGTACATATATATTATCTATATAGTTTATCTTTATAACTAGGAAGTTTATCTTTATATCTATATAGTTTATCTTTATAACTAGGTAGTTTATCTTTATAACTAGGTAGTTTATCTTTATATCTAGGTAGTTTATCTTTATATCTAGGTAGTTTATATTTATATCTATATAGTTTATCTTTATAACTAGGTAGTTTATCTGTCACGTCCTGACCAGTAAAGGGCTTATTTGTTATTGTAGTTTGGTCAGGACGTGGCAGGGGGTGTTTGTTTAGAGTGTTTCGGGGTTTATTGGGCTATGTGTTTATGTAGAGGGGTGTTGGTTTAGAGTGTACCGGGGTTTTAGGTTTAGGTTCTAGGTTAGTGTATTCTATGTTAGTTCTAGGTTGTTTACGTCTATGTTCAGTTTATTGATTTGACCTTGAATTGGAGGCAGCTGTTCCTCATTGCCTCTGATTGAAGGTCCTATGTATAGGGGTTGTTTTGTATGGGGTATTTGTGGGTAGTTGAAGTAGCATAGCTTTGTGTTTAGCCTGCAACATGTTCGTTCGTACGGTTTGTTGTTTTAAAAGTGAAATATGAGCACTGCGCCTTGGTCCAATGTCTACGAAAAACGTGACATTATCTTTATATCTAGGTAGTTTATCTTTATATCTAGGTAGTTTCTAATAAGTTGTTTCTCTGTAGAGAATAAGATAATGCCTATGGCTTGTTTCCAGTAGTATTAGAAGTAGTGAATTTGATTGTCATTGCATTTTATGCAGAGTTTCCAAACCTGTAGCATAGTAGAGGAGTTGTGGTAATGATTTATACTGAAAAACATGACGCTATGTGTTGTATCTCAATACTCCATGGTTTGTCTCTCAGTGGACCCCCCGGTGACATCCTGTATGGAGGGGTTGTACCTACCCATGTTCCTGTCTCCAACACCAGCCCAGGGTGCACTGCTGAACGCCTCTGCAGACCAACCCCTGGAAATCACTGTCAGAGCACAGGCTACCAACTCCACGTAAGAGAAAGGAAACGTGGAAACACATAGCAGATAGGTATAGCCTAAATCAGGGGTTTTAAACGTTAGACGAACCGTTAGACGAACCAGTGTGTCAGCGGGTTTTCACTCCTCCCTTGCAAGCTGTAGAATCAGATTTAAAAAACAGATACAAATACACCTTATGGAACAGCGGGACAGTGAAGGCTAGGCAGCATCTAATGGAGATCCATAATAAACACAAATACAACTATACAGTCAATACATAAACTGATATGGTTCCTGATCTGGCATCTACAGTCAATACATAAACTGATATGGTTCCTGATCTGGCATCTACAGTCAATACATAAACTGATATGGTTCCTGATCTGGCATCTACAGTCAATACATAAACTGACATGTCAACTTTATTCAAGACATTTTTAACACATTCCATTTCAAGAAAGGAGATGTTTTATTATTTTATTCAGATTTTGAAGTGATGCAGTTCTGTCCTTGAGCTTTTATTGTCTATTAATGTTACGTATAATGTCATGTTTTGTGTGACGCCAGGAAGAGTAGCTGCTACTTCAGCAACAGCTAATGGGGTTCATAATAAAAATTACTGTATTTTTTTTCTCCCTGTGTGTTTAAGGGTTTCAGAGCTGTTGGTGAGTGGACCTTCCGGTATCACAGAGAACACCATTGTCTCAGGAGAGTACCTTCTAAGATGGACGCCCACTGAGGATGAGGAGGGAGGGTACTATCCTGTGTGCTTCATCGCTCAGGGAGTGAACGACAGGTCAGTCTGCAGCCACTTCAACTGGAAACTTATAGCACAACATAATGACTAACCTGATTAAATAAAGGCACAAAATTAACTAGCATGACTAACCTGATTAATGAACTAGCATGGCTAACCTGATTAATGAACTAGCATGGCTAACCTAATTAATGAACTAGCATGACTAACCTGATTAATTAACTAGCATGACTAACCTGATTAATTAACTAGCATGACTAACCTCATTAATTAACTAGCATGACTAACCTCATTAATTAACTACTATTATCCATAATTTCTGTAGTCTACTATCAAGACTATCAGTTAAATGGACATTCAGACACATTTTGGTTGAATGCATTCAGTTGTGCAACTGACTAGGTTTTAACCTGCATTTCCCTTCAATGGTCTGATGTTGTATTAGTTAAGGTGACTGCTGTTTCATTAAACCAATGGTCTGTGGTTGGTTTGATTTTGACGTGTTTCATTAACCTCTCTAGGAGAGATGGGACGAAATCGTCCCACACTATTCAACAGCCAGTGAAAAATCAGAGCTCCAAATTTAAAACCACAAAATGTCATAATTCAAAGTTCTCAAACATAGGACTATTTTACACCATTTTATAGATACTTCTCCTGAATCGAACCACGTTGTCCGATTTCCAAAAGGCTTTACAGCGAAAGCAAAACATTAGATTATGTTAGGAGAGTACATAGACACAAATAATCACACAGCCATTTTCCAAGCAAGCATATATGTCACATAAACCCAAACCACAGCTAAATGCAGCACTAACCTTTGATGATCTTCATCAGATGACACTCCTAGGACATTATGTTATACAATGCATGCATTTTTTGTTCAATCAAGTTCATATTTATATCAAAAACCAGCTTTTTACATTAGCATGTGATGTTCAGAACTAGCATACCCACCGAAAACTTTCGGTGAATTTATTAAATTACTCATGATAAACGTTGACAAAATACATAACAATTATTTTAAGATTTATAGATACAGAACTCCTTTATGCAATCGCTATGTCCGATTTTAAAATAGCTTTTTGGCGAAAGCACATTTTGCAATATTCTGAGTACATAGCTCGGCCATCACGGCTAGCTATTTTGACATCCGCCAACTTCGGGGTCACCTAAACTCAGAATTACAATTAGAAAAATTGGATTACTGTCACGTCCTGACCAGTATAGAGGATTATTTGTATTATTTGGTCAGGGCGTGGCAGAGGTATTTTGTTTTGTATGGTGGGTAGTTGTATGTTAGCACTGCTTTTGTTTAGCCTGCTACACTGTTCCTGTCGTGAGTTTTGTTTATTGTTTTTTTCCTCGTGTTCTCATTTAAAATAAAAGATGATGCGCACGCAATCCGCTGCATATTGGTTCACTTTGTTCTGATGAAGAGGTTTGTGACAGAACTACCCACCACAACAGGACCAAGCGGCGGAGAAAGGAGCGGCACGAGGAATATATGGACTATACTGAGAGATGGACTTGGGAACAGATTCTGGCCGGAGAGGGCCCGTGGAAGAAGGCCGGGGTGGACCAGGAACACCTCTGGCAAGGAAGCCGGAGAGGCACCCCCAATTTTTTTGGGGGGGGCACACGGGTAGTTTGGCTAGGCCTAGATAGAGCCATAAGCCAGCTACCCGTGAGAGTATGGAGGAGCGTATGAGGTGGAGGGCGCCGTGTTTTGCTGAGGTGCGCACTCTCGCCCATACGCACGCACAGTCCGGTGCGCGCCATTCCAGCCCCTCGCAGCTGCCGTGCTAGAGTGGGCATCCAGCCTGGTAGGAGGATGCCTGCGAAGCGCGTCTGGTCGCCGGTACGCCTCCTAGGACCAGGCTACCCTATGCCCGCTCTACGTACGGCAACCATCAGGCCCCTGCACAGCCCAGTTCGCCCTGTACCAGCACACCGCTCGTGCAGGGCTGCTAGTTCCATCCAGCCAGGACGGGTTGTGCAGGCGGTGCGGTCAAGGCCACCTGTGCGCCTCCATAGCCCAGTCTTTCCGGTTCCCGCCTCTCGTGCTAACCCGGAAGTGGGTACCTCCAGTCCGGCATGACCAGTACCAGCAACCCAGACCAAGCTTCCCATGAGCCAGCCTAGTCCTATTTGGCCTGTTCCCGCTCCTCGCACTAGCCCTGAGGTGCGTGTCCCCAGACTGGCACATCCAGTACCAGCACCACGCATCAGGCTTCCAGTGCGTCAGCCCAGCCTTAAGAGCCTGGCACCAGCGTGCAGTCCAGAGTATCCGGCACCAGCGTGCAGTCCAGAGTATCCGGCACCAGCGTGCAGTCCAGAGTATCCGGCACCAGCGTGCAGTCCAGAGTATCCGGCACCAGCGTGCAGTCCAGAGTATCCGGCAACAGTGTCTAGTCCGGAACCGAGAGAGACTGCCTGCGACCCGGAACCGAGGGTTTCTGCCTGCGACCCGGAACCGAGGGTTTCTGCCTGCGACCCGGAACCGAGGGAGTCTGCCTGCGACCCGGAACCGAGGGAGTCTGCCTGCGACCCGGAACCGAGGGAGCCTGCCTGCGACCCGGAACCGAGGGAGCCTGCCTGTGACCCGGGAACCCGAGGGGATCGGCCTGCGACCCAGAACCGAGGGGGTCGGCCTGGGACTAAGGGAATCTGCCTGTGACCCAGAACCAGGTGAGTCTACCTACGATCCGAAAATAAAAAGGATTAACTGTGTATCGAATGAGTCTACCTACAGTGTGGAACGGAAGAGGTCTGCCTACGATCCGGAACAAGGGGAGTCTGCCTACGGCCCGAAACGGAGCAAGTCTGTCTGCAGTCTGGAGGGCAGTAGGCCTGAGCCGGAGCCACCTCCAGTTTAGGTTGGTTGGGGAGGGGGGGTGTAGCACAGGTGCCGTCGTTGACGGCAGCCACCCTCCCTTCCCTCCCTTTAGTTTAGGGGGATATTCTGTTTGTTTTGGGGTATTTACTGGGTTTTGTGTAAGGTGCATCCGGGGTCTGCACCTTTGGGGGGGGTACTGTCACGTCCTGACCAGTATAGAGGATTATTTGTATTATTTGGTCAGGGCGTGGCAGAGGTATGTTTGTTTTGTATGGTGGGTAGTTGTATGTTAGCACTGCTTTTGTTTAGCCTGCTACACTGTTCCTGTCGTGAGTTTTGTTTATTGATTTTTCCTCGTGTTCTCATTTAAAATAAAAGATGATGAGCACGCAATCTGCTGCATATTGGTTCACTTTGTCCGACAGCGATTTCAACATATCTTCTGACGAAGAGGTTTGTGACAATTACCTTTGCTGTTCTTCATCAGAATGCACTCCCAGGACTTCTACTTCAACAACAAATGTTGTTTTGGTTCCAAATAATCCATAGTTATATCCAAATACCTCCGTTTTGTTCATGCGTTCAGGTCACTATCCGAAGGGTAACGCGCGAGCGCATTTCGTGACAAAAAAAATCAAAATATTCCATCGCCGTACTTAGAAGCATGTCAAACGCTGTTTAAAATCAATTTTTATGCTATTTTTCTCGTAAAATAGCGATAATATTCCAACCGGGCAACGTTGTATTCATTCAAAGACTGAAAGAAAAAAATGGAGAAGTCTCATGAACGCGCATCTCCAGTCTCACTGTCACCAGGCTGACCACTTACAAACTCTGCTCCTATACTTTGCCCAGAGACAGCAGACACCCCATTCCACTTTCTGGCGGCTTTAGAGAGCCAATGGAAGCCTTAGAAAGTGTCACGTTACAGCACAGATGCTGTAATGTCGATAGAGATGTAACAGAAGGATAACAAATTGTCAGACAGGGCACTTCCTGCATGGAATCTTCTCAGGTTTTGGCCTGCCATATGAGTTCTGTTATACTCACAGACACCATTCAAACAGTTTTAGAAACTTTAGAGTGTTTTCTATCCAAATCTAATTATATGCATATTCTGGTTTCTGAGCAGGAGTAGTAACCAGATTAAATCGGGTATGTTTTTTTTCCGGCCGTGAAAATACTGCCCCCTATCCCAAAGAAGTTAAACCAATGGTCTGTGGTTGGTTTGGTTTTTGACATGTTTCATTAAACCAATGGAATGTGGTTGGTTTTGAAATGTTTCATTAAATGCTGTTTAACAAAGATCTGAACGGTGTAACAGTTGTTCTGTTGATCTTCTCAGTTCCAAGTATCACTCTGAGCTGCGCTGTGTGATCGTCAGGGTTGGAAACACAAGCGGTGGGTACAGTTTCACTACAGGAAGAGGTTAATGATCCCCTTCCTGGTGTTCTGCTAGTCTCACTGTTACTTACAGATTCCAGTTGAAATGCATGTTTGAGATAATTACCACTCAATCATCCAATCAACACATCTCTGACTGTCTGTCTATCTGTTTCTGTCCTTTGTGCTACAGCCATCATAACCACAGAGCCAACAACTTCCCCTCCTCTGACAATAAACCTCACGACCGCAGAGGAACCAACAACCTCCCCTCCTCTGACAATAAACCTCACGACCGCAGAGGAACCAACAACCTCCCCTCCTCTGACAATAAACCTCACGACCACAGAGGAACCAACAACCTCCCCTCCTCTGACAATAAACCTCACGACCACAGAGGAACCAACAACCTCCCCTCCTCTGACAATAAACCTCACGACCACAGAGGAACCAACAACCTCCCCTCCTCTGACAATAAACCTCACGACCACACAGATTGCACCGGAACTTCCAACCACGCCCACAAATTTCAGTACATACGCAACCACAGCATCCCCAACTTTAAGTACAAACCCAACCACCGATCTCACAACCCATATTGTGGACAGTACAACAAAGAGCAGTGGGCCTAGTAAGTACAAAATTAACTTTTGTTCAAATTTTTAAAAAACAAAATTTGTATGTGTGTTGTAATAATGTGGACTAACTGTGTTTCCACAGGATACGTTGTTGTACTGAGGATAAAAGTGTCCTCTCTGATCCCACTGACAGATGATTACATCAGAAACGTGGTGTTTCAGCAGGTCAGTGTCACTGTCAGATCAGACAGGTTTCTCCTCAGCTCTACCTGATAATCACTGTGTGTGTTCTGTTTCCAGCTCCGTGTGGAACTGATCAGACTAGGGCTGCCAGGGGACTTCATGCTACGCCTGTTAGCCACTCATGACATCAGTCCCTGAGGGAGGAACAGGAAGTCAGCTCAACTTTCTTCACTTCTACTTGTCTTTTCTTCCTGGTTCTGATTCTGCAGATAGTTCTTTTGAAGAAGGAGTGGTTCCTTATAATGACAGAATACGGTTGATTTGTAATAATCTCTCGTGGGTTGCCAAGATTAGTTGAATGAACTGACACTACACTACGTCTTACTGGATGTACAGAGATAGACTGAGATTCTTTCCTGTTTGGTAATGTACAGAGGTAGACTGAGGTTATTTCCTGTTTGGTAATGTACAGAGGTAGACTGAGGTTCTTTCCTGTTTGGTAATGTACAGAGGTAGACTGAGGTTCTTTCCTGTTTGGTAATGTACAGAGGTAGACTGAGGTTCTTTCCTGTTTGGTAATGTACAGAGGTAGACTGAGGATCTTTCCTGTTTGGTAATGTACAGAGGTAGACTGAGGTTCTTTCCTGTAGACAGGTTATTAAACATTGGGAGATATACATTGAGAGATATTAACGGTGTGTTAAAATAATGCAGTTAAAGGTTAGGAGAGTTATGTTGTTTTCCTTAAGGTGTGAATCATATAGACTGTTTGATTAGCCTTAGAGGTCAAGGCCTTAGGAGGTTGATAATGAAACATTAAAATGGTATAATGTTGAAATGTTTAAAATATTGATGTATTAATATAAGTGGAGTAATAAATTAGGTTGTAGAAAGACTATAATTTAGTTAAAGGTAGGAGGGTGAAGGGAATAGGAAAGGTTCATGTTTGAAAAATGTATGTTTTAAGAAGTTGATGTTCATGAAGTATATTAAGGGTGCTAGCTTGATCTGGAAATCCCCAGGTCAGAGTAGCAAGTAGGTTGAAGCGTACATCCTGCCTAGGTGGGAAAACGTGGAGGTTAGTGGGGGCTGAAAAAATATACTTGGTTTTTATTCTGAAAGTATTCTAGTACTTTCTAGGAGGAACCCTGAAGGTTACCTCATTGATATGAGTGTTCTAGTACCTTCTAGGAGGAACCCTGAAGGTTACCTCATTGATAGGAACCCTGAAGGTTACCTCATTGATATGAGTGTTCTAGTACATTCTAGGAGGAACCCTTAAGGTTACCTCATTGATAGGAGTGTTTTAGTACATTCTAGGAGGAACCCTTAAGGTTACCTCACTGATAGGAGTGTTCTAGTACCTTCTAGGAGGAACCCTCAAGGTTACCTCATTGATAGAAGTGTTCAAGTAGCTGTTAGTTTTTTTATACACCAACTGAGGGACTGAGCAACCTGAAGGGGGAGACAAAAATCTGTTTATAATTTGGAGAAGAACCTGTTTTTCTTGTTATTAAATACTGTGCTTCTCATAAAATTGATATAAACCAAACATATTTTATTGACACACACTAATAAGGGTTTAGATAAGGGTTTAGTTAAGGGCGCTGAAGGCATCTCTCAATTTAATCCAAGTTATATTTTTGCTTATCATCGATTGGGGATATTGATTTGTGATTGATTGATTGATTGATTGATCTTGTTTTTTTATGCCTGTTTCTGGAATTTTGAATAAACTTGTTTTATTGTTCTGAAACTCTGTGTCGTCAAAGAGTCATACAAGTGCATGTCGTTTTACTCCTGGTTTCTGAAACACACTGGATTAATTGAGGATTTATAGCATCTGGTTAATTTGTCCATCCGGAACCTGAATTGCTGGTTTGAAGGAACCTGAGACCCAACTAAAGGTACTGAGTGTATTGGTAGGAGACGTATGAGGGGTGATTCTGGGCTAAACCAACCCAGGAGAGAGTGTCCACTCATAGTGTCCTAAGGTCGACTATCTGGCCTGGACGATCCTGAAAAGGTGGCGGATTCTCAACCATCTTCATGATGTAGTCACCTGGAATGCATTTCAATTTACAGGTGTGCCTTGTTAAAAGTTAATTTGTGGAATTTATTTTCTTGAGCCAATCAGTTGTGTTGTGACAAGGTAGGGTTGGTATATAGAAGATAGCCCTATTTGCTAAAAGACCACGTCCATATTATGGCAAGAACAGCTCAAATAAGCAAAGAGAAACAACAGTCCATCATTACTTTAAGACATGAAAGTCAGTCATTCCGGAAAATTTCAAGAACTTTGAAAGTTTCTTCAAGTGCATTCGCAAAAACCATCAAGCGCTATAATGAAACCACAGGAAAGGAAGACCCAGAGTTACCTCTGCTGCAAAGGATAAATTAATTGGAGTTAACTGCACCTCAGATTGCAGCCCAAATAAATGCTTCAGAGTTCAAGTAACAGACACATCTCAACATCAACTGTTCAGAGGAGACTGCGTGAATCAGACCTTCATGGTTGAATTGCTGCAAAGAAACCACTACTAAAGGACACCAATAATAAAAAGAGACTTGCATGGGCCAAAGAAACACGAGCAATGGACATTAGACTGGTGGAAATCTGTCCAAAAAATGAGTCCAAATTTGAGATTTTTGGTTCCAACAGCTGTGTGTTAGTGAAATGGAGAGTAGGTGAACGGATGTTCTCCGCATGTGTGGTTCCCACTGTGAAGCATGGAGGAGGAGGTGTTATGGTGTGGGGGAGGTTTGCCGGTGACATTATCAGGGATTTATTTAGAATTCAAGGCACACTTAATCAGCATGGCTACCACAGCATTCTGCAGCGATACGTCATCCCATCTGGTTTGCGCTTAATGGGACTATCATTTGTTTTTCAACAGGACAATTTTTTAAATTTTACCTTTATTTAACTAGGCAAGTCAGTTAAGAACAAAATCTAATTTTCAATGAGGGTCAACTGCCTTGTTCAGGGGCAGAATGACAGAATTTTACCTTGTCAGCTCAGGGATTCGATCTTGCAACCTTTCGGTTACTAGTCCAACGCTCTAACCACTAGGCTACCTGCTGCCCCTAAATGACAATGACTCAACACACCTCCAGGATGTGTAAGGGCTATTTGACCAAGAAGGAGAGTGATGGAGTGCTGCATCAGATGACCTGGCCTCCTCAATCACCCAACCTCAACCCAAATGAGATGGTTTAGGATGAGTTGGACCGAAGAGTGAAGGAAAAGCAGCCAACAAGTGCTCAGCATATGTGGGAACTCCTTCAAGACTGTTGAAAAAGCATTCTTCATGAAGCTGGTTGAGAGAATGCCAAGAGTGTGCAAAGCTGTCATCAAGGCAAAAGGTGGCTACTTTGAAAAATCTCAAATCTCAAATATATTTTGATTTGTTTAACACTTTTTTGGTTACTACATGATTCCATATGTGTTATTTCATAGTTTTGATGTCTTCACTATTATTCAACAATGTAGAAAATAGTGAAAATAAAGAAAAACCCTTGAATGAGTAGATGTGTCCAAACTTTTGATTGGTACTGTATACATAGTGGTTGTCACTAGCAGGGAAGGGTATAAATTACCACTTATAATGACAAAATATACATAAGACTAATGTATCAAAACAAATTATCCTATTTAATTAAATTGCATGTAAATGAGCAATTAGCCGGCCGAACAGCAACAACATTCTCAGTAACGTTTATAGAAACTTCAAATCAAATAATTTTTTTTAAGTAAGTAAGAAAATATTTGGAAAAAAAATGAAAAAAAAGTAACACAATAAAATAGCAACAACGAGGCTATATACAGGAAGTCCCGGTACCTAAGTGAATGTGCGGTTACAGGTTAGTCGAGGTAATTGAGGAAATATCTATATATACACTACCATTCAAAAGTTTGGGGTCGCTTAGAAATGTCCTTGTTTTCGAAAGGAAATCTAAATTTTTGTCCATTAAAATAACATCAAATTGATCAGAAATACAGTGTAGACATTGTTAATGTTGTAAATGACTATTGTAGCTGGAAACGGCTGATTTTTAATGGAATATCTACATAGGCGTACAGAGGCCCATTATCAGCAACCATCACTCCTGTGTTCCAATGGCACGTTGTGTTAGCTAATCCAAGTTTATCATTTTAAAAGGCTAATTGATTCGAAAACCCTTTTGTAATTATGTTAGCACAGCTGAAAACTGTTCTGATTTAAGAAGCAATAAAACTGGCCTATAGACTAGTTGAGTATCTGGAGCATCAGCATTTGTGGGATCGCTTACAGGCTCAAAATGGCCAGAAACAAAGAACTTTCTTCTGAAACTCGTCAGTCTATTCTCGTTCTGAGAAATGAAGGATATTCCATGAATGAGAAATTGCCAAGAAACTGAAGATCTCGTACAACGCTGTGTACTACTCCCTTCCCAGAACAGCACAATCTGGCCCTAACCAGAATAGAAAGAGTGGAAGGCCCCGATGCACATCTGGATAAGTAGATTAGTGTCTAGTTTGAGAAACAGATGCCTCATAAATCCTCAACTGGCAGCTTCGTTAAATAGTACCCGCAAAACACCAGTCTCAACGTCAACAGTGAAGAGGCGACTCCGGGATGCTGGCCTTCTAGGCAGAGTTCCTCTGTCCAGTGTCTGTGTTCTTTTGCCCATCTTAATCTTTTCTTTTTTTTTGCCAATCTGAGATATGGCTTTTTCTTTGCAACTCTGCCTAGAAGGCCAGCATCTCAGAGTCGCTTCTTCTCTGTTGACGTTGAGACTGGTGACTAAAAGCAGCCTTGTTTTGGTTAATTGTGTTGATGAGGAACATAAGAAGCATACACTGGATTTGGCTAAATTGTCCATGTCAGAAGTAACCTGTATTGATCTTCGGAGCAGGGCCAAAGGAGTTACAGCTGGAGTCTCGTTGGATATAGATAATGAGTACCATAGTCATAAAATCCCAGAAGCGGTCAGTGCACGTCACCTGACCCGTATGATAAATGGAAGGAAGGAGGAAAAAAAGCCTGTCGACATTATTGTTGTTTGAGGAGACTCTACCTGAATATATGAAGCTTGGATATGTGAGGTAAGCGGTGAGAGCATTTTGCGTCCAAACCGTTACAGTGTGTGGAACTGTAAAGGATACGGTCACGTGTCAAAAATGAAAGTAAAAGTATGAAATTGAAGAATCTATCAATGGAAAATGTTTGCAACTGTGATATGGGGATCATACTCTGGACTTCCTTGAGTGCCCCGTTAGGGTGAAGGAGGTCAAGGTGTCACGGATCAGGGCTGTGCAGCAGATCTCCTATGTGGAGGCGGTGAAGAGAGTCGAAGGCGCGAGAGGCAACAGTGTTGAAGATATGGTGGAAGATGCATTGCAACCAGTTGATAGTGTTTGAAGTCAAACGAGGGATCTGGATACACTCGTTGTGAATAAGGTGGATTTCGTAGCATTTTATTGCCACAGTTTTTTACAGTTTTTTTTTTTGTTCAGGACCTTGAGTGTGGCTGAGGTGCACCCATGACCAGCTCGGAAACCAGATTGCATAGCGGAGAAGGTGCGGTGGGATTCAAAATGGTCGGTGATCTGTTTGTTAACTTGGCTTTCGAAGACCTTAGAAAGGCAGGGCGGATGGATATAGGTCTGTAGCAGTTTGGGTCTAGAGTGTCTCCCACATTGAAGAGGGCGATGGCCGCGGCAGCTTTCCAATCTTTGGGGATCTCAGACGATACAAAAGAGAGGTTGAACAGGATCGCTGAGATCTTCATTGAAGACAGCAGAGGTGTGTTTGGAGGGCAGGTTGGTTAGGATGATATCTAGGAGGGTGCCTGTGTTTACGGAGTTAGGGTTGTACCTGGTGGGTTCCTTGCTAATTTGTGTGAGATTGAAGACATCTAGCTTAGATTGTAGGACTGGTGTTAAGCATTTCCCAGTTTAGGTCACCTAACAGCACGAGCTCTAAAGATACATGGGGGGCAATCAATTAACATATGGTGTCCAGGGCACAGCTGGGGGCTGAGGGGGGTCTATAATAGGCAGCAACAGTGAGAGACTTATTTCTGGAAAGGTGTAATTTTAAAAGTAGAAGCTGGAACTGTTTGGGCACAGACCTGGATAGCATGACAGAACTCTGCAGGGTATCTCTGCAGTAGATTGCAACTCCGCCCCCTTTGGCAGTTCTAACCTTGTCGGAAAATGTTATAGTTAGGGATGGAAATTTCAGGGGTTTTGGTGGCCTTCCTAAGCCAGGATTCAGACACGACTAGGACATGCGGGTTGGCAAAGTGTGCTAAAGCAGTGAATAAAACAAACTTAGGAAGGAGGCTTCTAATGTTAACATGCATGAAACCAAGGCTTTTACGGTTACAGAAGTCAACAAATGAGAGCACCTGGGGAATGGGAGTGGAGCTAGGAACTGCAGGGCCTGGATTAACCTCTACATCACCAGAGGAACAGAGGAGGAGTAGGGTAAGGGTACGGCTAAAGGCTATCAGAACTGGTTGTCTAGCGCGTTCGGAACAGAGAGTAAAAGGAGCAGGTTTCTGGCCGCGGTAGAATAGATTTAATGCATAATGTACAGACAAAGGTATGGTAGGATGTGAGTACAGTGGAGGTAAACCTAGGCATTGAGTGACGATGAGAGAGGTATTGTCTCTAGATACATCAATTAAATTATGTGAGGTCACCACATGTGTGGGAGGTGGAACTAAAGGGTTGGATAAGGCATATTGAGCAGGGCTAGAGGCTCTACAGTGAAACAAGACAATAATCACTAACCAAAACAGCAATGGACAAGGCATATTGACATTAGGGAGAGGCATGCGTAGCCGAGTGATCATTGGGTCCAGTGAGTAGCTGGGCGGGCTGGAGACATGGCGATTCAGACAGCTAGAGGGCCGGGGCTAGCAGGCTAGCAGAAGGGCCTTAGAGGGACGTTGTGACGGAGGAAGTCTGTTGTTGCCCTTTCTTGCGGTTACATCGGCAGACCAGTCGTGATGGACCAGCAGGGGTCCGTGTAGTAAAAGGGTCCAGGCCAATTGGCAGAATAGGTATAGTAGCACAAAGAATTGGATGATGGACTTCTTCACCTAACAGTCCGATATGCTCTAGACAGCTAGCGGGCTGCGGCTAGCAGGCTAGCAGATGGGCATTCAGAGGACATCGCGACGGAGGATCCAGTTGAAAAACCCCCTCGGGCAGATTACGTCGGTAGTCCAGTCGTGATGGATCGGCAAGGCTCCGTATTGGCAATAAAAGGGGTCCAGGTCAATTGGCAAAATAGGTATTGTAACCCAAGGAGTGGCTGATGGACGTCTTCGGCTAGCCGGGAGATGTGCCTAGCATTGGCTAGCTCCAGGCTAATTGGTGCTTGCTTTGGGACAGAGACGTTAGCCAGGAGAAGCCAATCGGTTAGCAGCTAGCTAGCTGCGATGATCCAGGTGAATAAGTTCAGAGCTTGTGGTAGGAATCCGGGGATATGGAGAAAAATAAGTCCAATAAGCTCTAGGTTGAATCGCATTGTGCAGACTGGCAGTAGTTGTCCGGGCTAAAGAGATGCAGAATGATGTGCAACAATTACATAGGAACAGTCTAGTGTAGAAAGTTGAAGACATACCTGTTCTCCAGTCTAAATGTCCGTATTATGGATGCTACCGTGTAGCGACTCAGTTTGGGCTGGACTCTCTGCCCAGCCTCCCTCATCGTGTTGTACTGTATGTGTGTTTTATAGTTTTGTTTAATGTTGTGTTAGTGTATGGAAGTTGTTTTGTCTGAAACGTTCTCCCTGCTGCTATTGGACCAGGTCTCTTGACACAAAAGAAAGCCATGAGCACTCCACCCCCAGAGAAGGAGGAGCTACCAGCATTAGAAGAAGAGCCTAGGACGACGCCATTCAGCGTACCAAACCTAGAAGAAGAGCCTAGGACGACGCCATTCAACCTGTGGCAAAGAAGGGGGTCGAGTGATAAATGGCAGATATGTGAGGGCAGAACTAATAAACGGGCTCTGCCCGATCACTAAAATGGCCACCCCGATCAGAACTACAGATCAAAAAATAGCCGACTGCCAAAACTACAATTCCCAGAAGCAAGGGGAACCCTCAGAAGGTGAAGCAGACCCACAGATAAAAGGTCAAGAAAAACCAGGAAGAGAGAGAGAGAGGGCGGGAAGGATCTATGAACCATAGAGAACGAGACAATCTACATTGGCTGGATTTACCGTGTACGAGCTGGACTGTTTTGGACTTACCTGTTGGCGTTTAGACCTGGACCTACCGAGAACCAGATTTGTGTACCGAACCCTGCTATCCTTGACCTTACCTGCGGCCTGGGTGGACCAGGACAGCGAAACAAACACACAGGTACTGTCATGTTCGAAAGAACTTTCATTCTGGGCTGACTTTGGTGACAGTTTCCCACTTAATTTGTGACAAACGCTCCTAACTTTGAAGAGGTTTGCCACATACCAAACCTAGAAGAAGGAGCTGGGGACGATGAGTGGACCAGGGCTGCAATGATGGAGGAGCTACAGCTCTCGCCCACCTACCTAGGCATATAAAATGTAAGCTAAGTACTGTGAGACGGAGAGTATATAAGACAAAGCTTTACCCAGTAGGGGTGCGAAATATCGTGAAGAACTACCATAGGAATGACTCGTTTTTACCCAGGTACTCGACCATTCGACTGAACTACTCAGAAGCATCTATACTTCTTATGCTCTCGTGCTTGGGTTACAGCTCCTAAACAGACTGATCATAACCTAACAGGCTTATAGAGAAAATAATAAGGTACTCTGGTATTGTTCCACTAAACGGAATATCTGCGGAGAATTATAGAACTTAAATTCAGTAGTTAGACTTAGGATAAGTGACTACTTTTATGTATCTATCAAAGACCCATCCCTCTCACATCTACCTGGCAACCTATAAGGTAATTATATTTGCTTACAAAGGACATAGAGGATTGCATTGTTATTAACGGATTGTTGCTGTGCTTAAAGCTTGTGTGATACAAAGTAAATGATATCAGGTGTAAACCTGCTAAAGCTTATAATAAATTGAGTTAACTGGGAGACGTTAAAACGAGAGAGAACGCCTTTGACACTCGTGTAATAATTATCCCCAGTTACTCTACCAAATATAACTATCGTTTCAAGCGTGTGTGTGACTCACAACACAGGAAATAGATAGACACAGGCATTACCACACTACCTAGCTACAAAGGAAGCTACAGGACGCTGACTGAAGTATTCCACAGGGGGTATATCTTTAGGGGAAGTAAGGGTACATAGAACAAAGAGACATTAAAAACGACATAACAATAGCAGAGTGAGTTTATAGTGTATAAAGTAGACCAATTTCAAAGACTCAAACCCAGGGAGGAACAACTCAGTAGGCAGGTTCGGAGCGTGAACGGAGGATCAGTCCGGTGGATCCTAGACTAGTCAGTGAGAACATACAGGCTAAGTAAACCCATACGCTCGTCGGTGATAAACCACAGGCGTTTGCTGCAAAAACAAGAACCGTGACACTATCTTGGAAAAGAGAGGTATTCTCAATGAGAAAAACCTGTATAAATAAAGGCAGGGGAAAAAAGCCTGATATGGACAGTGATGGTGCAGAGATGGCAGGTTAAAAGCCTGATATGGACAGTGATGGTGCAGAGATGGCAGGTTAAAAGCCTGATATGGACAGTGATGGTGCAGAGATGGCAGGTTAAAAGCCTGATATGGACAGTGATGGTGCAGAGATGGCAGGTTAAAAGCCTGATATGGACAGTGATGGTGCAGAGATGGCAGGTTAAAAGCCTGATATGGACAGTGATGGTGCAGAGATGGCAGGTTAAAAACCTGATATGGACAGTGATGGTGCAGAGATGGCAGGTTAAAAGCCTGATATGGACAGTGATGGTGCAGAGATAGCAGGTTAAAAGCCTGATATGGACAGTGATGGTGCAGAAATGGCAGGTTAAAAGCCTGATATGGACAGTGATGGTGCAGAGATGGAAGGTTAAAAGCCTGATATGGACAGTGATGGTGCAGAGATGGCAGGTTAAAAGCCTGATATGGACAGTGATGGTGCAGAGATGGCAGGTTAAAAGCCTGATAAGGACAGTGATGGTGCAGAGATGGCAGGTTAAAAGCCTGATATGGACAGTGATGGTGCAGAGATGGCAGGTTAAAAGCCTGATATGGACAGTGATGGTGTAGAGATGGCAGGTTAAAAGCCTGATATGGACAGTGATGGTGCAGAAATGGCAAGTTAAAAGCCTGATATGGACAGTGATGGTGAAGAAATGGCAAGTTAAAAGCCTGATATGGACAGTGATGGTGCAGAGATGGCAGGTTAAAAGCCTGATATGGACAGTGATGGTGCAGAAATGGCAAGTTAAAAGCCTGATATGGACAGTGATGGTGCAGAAATGGCAAGTTAAAAGCCTGATATGGACAGTGATGGTGCAGAGATGGCAGGTTAAAAGCCTGATATGGACAGTGATGGTGCAGAGATGGCAGGTTAAAAGCCTGATATGGACAGTGATGGTGCGGAGATGGCAGGTTAAAAGCCTGATATGGACAGTGATGGTGCAGAGATAGCAGGTTAAAAGCCTGATATGGACAGTGATGGTGCAGAAATGGCAAGTTAAAAGCCTGATATGGACAGTGATGGTGCAGAGATGGCAAGTTAAAAGCCTGATATGGACAGTGATGGTGCAGAAATGGCAAGTTAAAAGCCTGATATGGACAGTGATGGTGCAGAAATGGCAAGTTAAAAGCCTGATATGGACAGTGATGGTGCAGAAATGGCAAGTTAAAAGCCTGATATGGACAGTGATGGTGCAGAGATGGCAAGTTAAAAGCCTGATATGGACAGTGATGGTGCAGAGATGGCAGGTTAAAAGCCTGATATGGACAGTGATGGTGTAGCGATGACAGGTTAAAAGCCTGATATGGACAGTGATGGTGCAGAGATGGCAGGTTAAAAGCCTGATATGGACAGTGATGGTGCAGAGATGGCAGGTTAAAAGCCTGATATGGACAGTGATGGTGTAGAGATGGCAGGAGCAGGTTAAAAGCCTGATATGGACAGTGATGGTGCAGAAATGGCAGGAGCAGTGGAATAGAGATGCTAAGGGCAGGCATTTATTTCAAGTACAGGGGAAAGTCGGGGAGCGGATGGACGGCAGGACAGGACAGAAGAGAGGAGGCTATTATTTACAAGATTAAGGGTGGGACACAGCCAGTTGAATAAGACCTTAAATATGATAGGAAAGCATCCAACAGGAAAGTGTGATTGTTGCCAGGAAACAGAGACCTTGGAGCATGTATTGCTACAGTGTGGGCCGTATCAGAGAGAAAGAGAGAGGCTGAGATCCAGTATGATGGAGAGGGGGGGGGGATACCGGAAAGTCGTTTCAAGATTATATTGAGTAGAACGCCATTTTTTTATATAGTCTCAAATATGTTGTTATCTTTTTTTAAAAGCAACAGGGCTGGCAAGTAGGATTTAGTTTCTGCCTGTTTCCGGACCACACTCCAGGACAGTAGGTGGCGGTAATGCACCATCATGTTGGATGTCAACCACCGATAAACCCACTGAAGAAGAAGAGACTACTCCTTGTCTTCCTTTATTTCTGTTGGGAGGATGTTTGTCTGCTAGCAAGCATTTCGGGTATTTAGAAATACAATTCTATGATTTACTATTTTAGAGCAGGTAACAATCAAGTATAACCTTATTATTCCTGTTTTTTTCCTCAGTTAACTTATCGTGGTCCATCACTTATTGCTAAGTCACTCAGATCTACTTAGGTTAGGGAAGTGGATGGAAACGTCAAGCTAACCAACCTGGTAGCTAACTAGCGTCTAATTCTTGCTAACCAGCTAACGTTAGCATACGATTTGTTAGCAAGAAAGAATATATATATATATATTTTTTAAATCCTAATCATGAGTGAAGAGGAGAGTTCCACATCAGCGGGTAACAACAACAAGGACTCCAGTATTTTACTCACCAAAGACGGACAGACGTACTACGTTGACGACTGCGGTGTTGTCGACAGTAGAAATGTAGTCACGCCGCAAGACCCGGACAATAACAACATGTTTTCCTACGAAATGGATGATGCCGATGAGGAAGAAAGTGATATTTTAGACACGTCTGACCCGCGGGATAGCGCTGCTAGTCCCGAAGAACTCAACGATGAAGAAAGGTACGGAGATAACGATAATATTTCAAAGACTTGTACGTACGACGGTTGCACGGAAACTACGAGCCAGGTAGCCAAGCAACGGAAGCCGTGGATGTGTAAGAAACACCGGAACAAGATGTACAAAGACAAATACAAGAGGAAGAAGAGCGACCAGGCAATGTCCACTGGGAAACAAGACGTAAGAATGTATCTGACTGACACACACACACATATATATATATATATATATATAATAATAATAATGCAATATATGTATAATAATGCAATATATGTGCATTATTTTTGTTCTAGACCAGTACTAATACATATCCAACTAATCATCATATATTTATTTATTGTCTGTTTATATTAGTACAAGGCTGGAACAAAACCTTGCTGTGAATCTCCAAGACTTAGGACTAGAGAGATCTGGTCTAGTCTAAACAATGTGATGGCTATATGTTGAATTGTACTCTCTCTCTCTCTGTGTGTGTGTGTGTGTGTGTGTGTTGATCAGGAGAGCTTGGAGGAGAGGCCTGTATCTGTGAACAAGCAGCGTCTTGGTACCGTGGGGGACAGGCCGGCCAGACCCTCCCTCATCGAACAGGTGCTTAACCAGAAGAGACTGGTGAGTCATGGACACAGATGCACACACAGACAGACGGTACATACTGACTGACTGTTAATACTGACTGACTGACAGACAGACAGTTAATACTGACAGACAGACAGTTAATACTGACAGACAGACAGTTAATACTGACTGACAGACAGACAGTTAATACTGACTGACAGACAGACAGTTAATACTGACTGACAGACAGACAGTTAATACTGACTGACAGACAGACAGTTAATACTGACTGACAGACAGACAGTTAATACTGACTGACAGACAGACAGTTAATACTGACTGACAGACAGACAGACAGACAGTTAATACTGACTGACTGTTAATACTGACTGACTGACAGACTGTTAATACTGACTGACTGACAGACTTAATACTGACTGACTGACTGACAGACTGTTAATACTGACTGACTGACACACAGACAGACGGTAAATACTGACTGACTGTTAATACTGACTGACTGACAGACTGTTAATACTGACTGACTGACTGACTGACTGACTGACTGACTGACTGACAGTTAATACTGACTGACTGACAGACAGTTAATACTGACAGACAGACAGACAGACAGTTAATACTGACAGACAGACAGACAGTTAATACTGACAGACAGACAGACAGACAGACAGTTAATACTGACAGACAGACAGACAGTTAATACTGACTGACAGACAGACAGACAGTCAGTATTAACAGTCTGTCAGTCAGTCAGTCAGTATTAACAGTCTGTCAGTCAGTATTAACTGACTGACACACAGACAGACGGTAAATACTGACTGACTGTTAATACTGACTGACTGACAGACTGTTAATACTGACTGACTGACTGACTGACTGACAGTTAATACTGACTGACTGACAGACAGTTAATACTGACAGACAGACAGACAGTTAATACTGACAGACAGACAGTTAATACTGACAGACAGACAGACAGTTAATACTGACAGACAGACAGTTAATACTGACAGACAGACAGACAGACAGACAGACAGACAGACAGACAGTTAATACTGACTGACAGACAGACAGACAGACAGTTAATACTGACTGACAGACAGACACAGTTAATACTGACTGACAGACAGACAGTTAATACTGACTGACAGACAGACAGACAGTTAATACTGACTGACAGACAGACAGACAGTTAATACTGACTGACAGACAGACAGACAGTTAATACTGACTGACAGACAGACAGACAGTTAATACTGACTGACAGACAGACAGACAGTTAATACTGACTGACAGACAGACAGACAGACAGTTAATACTGACTGACAGACAGACAGACAGACAGTTAATACTGACTGACTGACAGACAGTTAATACTGACTGACTGACAGACAGTTAATACTGACTGACTGACAGACAGTTAATACTGCTGTAGTTATGCCAGTTCACCCACATCTCTAGCTGTTGCAAAATGGGTCTAAATTATGAATTCAGACAATGCATTACACATCACACTAAAACCTATTTTCTGTGTGTGTATGTGTCCGTGTGTGTGTGCGTTCTGTCCCCAGTCTCTGCTGAGGAGTCCTGAGGTGATAATGTTTTTACAGCAGCAGCAGCGTCTCCTGGCCAACCAGAGCCTCAGCCAATCACAGCCTCACTTCCAGGGCTGCTAACGGCAACGGCGGGGAGGAGCCAGCTTCTCTGGAACTTATTTCCTGATTCCATCTATGATTCTGACAGGAGAAGGACCATAGAGATCCATATTAAATTCCTCATTCTGTGAGAAGGACTGACTCGTTACCATAACAATTAGGAAATAGAATTAGAATTAGGAAATAGAATTAGAATTAGGAAATAGAATGGTCAATGAACCTTCTTATGATGAGATTAAGATCAGCCATGTTGGTCAGGGAGTTGGTCGACTATGGTTTGCCAGTGTTGTGATAAAGATATTGTATAAAACAATGACTTTTTAAGAATTTATCTGCACTGTATGTTTGTTAGCCAGCACGTTTTAGAGGAATGATTCAATAAATGTTTTTAATTAACTACCAAAATGCCAACATTATATTCAAACAATGCAGTCAATCTACAACCAGACACTGGCTGAAATCAGTTGATGATAGGATTTAGACAAGTTGTAAATGCAACAAGTACTGAAATTCATTCACAGCTTTCCAATATATTTTTTGTGACATTTACGGTCTGTTTAAATATATTTTAGAGGTTGTCTATACAAAACATTTGTATAAAAAAAATCTGTATAAACTCATAACTATATGACAATAGTTTATGTTGATAATAATTCAATTACACAACTTCAGATATATCACGTATTTTATTTTCCTACATAAGTAAAATCAGGAAATGCATCACCTATGCCTCTACTGCTATTCATTCCAATTAGACTGCTTTTCTCCCTGACCAAAATGGCTGCCATTTCATTCTATTCTGGAACTTTGAGAGATTGTGACATAGCTCTTCTAGTAATTAAATAGGATCTCTAGGGTCTTTACTACCTAGGAACTGTACTCTTATCATCAATGACCGAGCTTCCATGATCAATCAATAAATAATTTATACCATACATGAACCTGTTAGTGCCAACAACATAAACACGTTTCACTCTATCAGCTAAAAAGGGAAGTCATTGTTTTGTTTTTTATTGTCATCTATGTACTTGTGAGGACCGGTCTTGGCTTTTTGCTCAAGTTTATTTTATTATAAAACCAGACCCAACAGATACTAAACGTGAATGATATAATTTTAGAAACTTCTGCTGATAACTTGGCAGCATATACTAGTGTGGTTGCTAAATGGCTAATTTATCAAGTCTGAATTCACTGTCAGTTTGTATGTTTTTACGTGTGACAATCATTCTTCTTGGCGTGTGTGTAACGATACCGATTAATCAGCCAATTTTTTACATTTATTTGTAATAATGACAATTATAGGGTTCTACCGGGCTCTTACAGGGCTCTACGGGGCTCTCATAGGGCTCCAATAGGGCTCCACAGGGCTCTACAGGGCTCCCATAGGGCTCTGGTCAACAGTAGTGCCCTGTATAGTTAATAGGGTGCCATTTGGGACACATCCCTTGTCTCCGAGTGCAGTTAAAGGTGCCATTTGGGACACATCCCTTGTCTCCGAGTGCAGTTAAAGGTGCCATTTGGGACACATCCCTTGTCTCCGAGTGCAGTTAAAGGTGCCATTTGGGACACATCCCTTGTCTCTGAGTGCAGTTAAAGGTGCCATTTGGGACACATCCCTTGTCTCTGAGTGCAGTTAAAGGTTTCTTTCAGAAGCTACGTACGTATGGTTGAACGCTGCATTGCAGTTTACAGTAAAATAAACGCTGTCTGAAGGACCATTAAAACCATGGTGACGACACCAGTAGCTACAACCATACAGTGTGTGTGTGTGTGTGTGTGTGTGTGTGTGTGGTGTGGTGTGGTGTGTGTGTGTGTGTGTAGCGTTGTTCCTATCTGCAGCACTGACAGAAAGCTCCAGTAGAGTAGCCAACGTGTGATTACCTGCCATGAACTGAAACATAATGTTGTTTAATTCAGAAATGATGGTTGTTTCCAGTAAGGAAGGAAAGGAGGTTTTTCCAATATCATCAATGGAGATGAGCACAGAGACACATAGGGCTGTGTGTGTTAGAATACAGAGGAGATGGGGGTGTGTGTGTGTGTGTGTGTGTGTGTGTGTGTGTGTGTGTGTGTGTGTGTGTGTGTGTGTGTGTGTGTGTGTGTGTGTGTGTGTGTGTGTGTGTGTGTGTGTGTGTGTGTGTGTGTGTGTGTGTGTGTGTGTGTGTGTGTGTGTGTGTGGAATTAACCAGGGTTAATATGGGTTGGCTATAGGAACCAGGGTTAAAATGGGTTTCTATGGGAACCAGGGTAAATATGGGTTGCTATGGGAACCAGGGTAAATATGGGTTGCTATGGGAACCAGGGTTAATATGGGTTGCTATGGGAACCAAGGTTAAAATGGGTTGCTATGGGAACCAGGGTAAATATGGGTTGGCTATGGGAATCAGAGTTAATACGGGTTGCTATGGGAACCAGAGTTAATACGGGTTGCTATGGGAACCAGAGTTAATACGGGTTGCTATGGGAATCAGAGTTAATGTGTCACAAAAAGAGCCGTGTTGAATAGACCAAACTGCAGCGGGAATATGGATGCTCATGTTTTAATTCAAAAAAGGAGTAAAGCATCCACTGGGAAAACCAATACACACGACAGGACCAGTCTTACAGGCATACAAAAACACAGTGCAAGAACAACTACCCACAACCCCAAAGAAAAACACACACCACTATATAGAACTCCCAATCAAAGGCAACTCAACACACCTGCCTTCAATTGGGAGTCTAATCACCAACACAAACCCCTTAACATACAAAAAACCTGCCACATCCTGACCCAAAACTGATACCATACCTCCCTCTGCTGGTCAGGATGTGACAATATGGGTTGGCTATGGGAATCAGAGTTAATATGGGTTGCTATGGGAACCAGAGTTAATATGGGTTGGCTATGGGAACCAGAGTTAATATGGGTTGCTATGGGAACCAGAGTTAATATGGGTTGCTATGGGAACCAGAGTTAATACAGCTGAATGAAATAAACAAATCCCACATTGATTACATCGAGCCAAATGTCTGTAAGAATGTGGAAACATCCCTGAGAGAAGGGGCTGTGTATCCCAGATGGGACCCTGTTCCCTTTACAGTAAACAACCTTTGACCAAGGGCCATAGGGCTCTGGTCTAAAGTAGTGCACTATATAGGGAATAGGGTGGCATAGGGCTCTGGTCTAAAGTAGTGTACTATATAGGGAATAGGGTGCCATAGGGCTCTGGTCTAAAGTAGTGCACTATATAGGGAATAGGGTGGCATAGGGCTCTGGTCTAAAGTAGTGCACTATATAGGGAATAGGGTTCCATAGGGCTCTGGTCTAAAGTAGTGCACTATATAGGGAATAGGGAGCCATAGGGCCCTGGTCTAAAGTAGTGTACTATATAGGGAATAGGGTGGCATAGGGCTCTGGTCTAAAGTAGTGCACTATATAGAGAATAGGGTTCCAACATTCTGAAAGAAGTCTGACAGGACCTCAGCAACTTCCTCATTTTCCACACCGTCCGTCCGTCTGTATCCTCCCTCCAGGTGATTCTGAACGATAAAGCTTTTACTTTTCCATTTCTTAGTTTTTCCCCAATCTTTCAAATATGTTCTGCCTTTTCTTGATGTCCCAGGATGTTTTACTACATCAAGTTTCATCTGTATTTTGTGTTGTAATATCTCTAACTTTTCATCCATGTTGTCTGCTTGGTAGACAGCCTGACCAGCCCGTGATTGCCAGACACCAGGCTCGCTCTCTCTCTCTCTCTCTCTCTCTCTCTCTCTCTCTCTCTCTCTCTCTCTCTCTCTCTCTCTCTCTCTCTCTCTCTCTCTCTCTCTCTCTCTCTCTCTCTCTCTCTCTCTCTCTCTCTCTCTCTCTCTCTCCCTCCCTCTCTCTCTCTCTCATTTCTTTCCCCTTGCTAGGTTCACTGGTGGTCACCTGATCCCAGCATGGCCAATACAGTAGGGGAGCTGTAGTAGGTGTTGAGGTCTGTTCTGATCAGATCCAACATGGAGTCTCTATGTAGGTGTTGAGGTCTGTTCTGATCAGATCCAACATGGAGTTTCCACGGGTCTTGTTTCTGACAACCTGTTTTAGATCGGGGTAGGAGTCAATGATGGCCTTGGTAGGTAGATGAATGAAATCCCCACATAAGACAATACCTGCTTCAGGTGGTTTCAACTTCACAGAATCAATGGTGTTACTGAGACATTCTATAGCTTCCTGCTGCAGTTTCTTCTCATTTTGCCCGATGGAGGATGACAAAGTGTTCCAACAACCATTGTTGAGATTGATATGGGAAGCCGCGTCTGAGCGCAACAGGATCCAAAGACACTCAAACTCATCTCTTTCAAGGTCAGTCCATCTCCTGACCTGGTGACTGTCCTCTACATACAGTACATGGCCATCCCATCTCCTGACCTGGTGACTGTCCTCTACCTACAGTACATGGCCATCCCATCTCCTGACCTGGTGACTGTCCTCTACATACAGTACATGGCCATCCCATCTCCTGACCTGGTGACTGTCCTCTACCTACAGTACATGGCCATCCCATCTCCTGACCTGGTGACTGTCCTCTACATACAGTACATGGCCATCCCATCTCCTGACCTGGTGACTGTCCTCTACCTACAGTACATGGCCATCCCATCTCCTGACCTGGTGACTGTCCTCTACCTACAGTACATGGCCATCCCATCTCCTGACCTGGTGACTGTCCTCTACCTACAGTACATGGCCATCCCATCTCCTGACCTGGTGACTGTCCTCTACCTACAGTACATGGCCATCCCATCTCCTGACCTGGTGACTGTCCTCTACCTACAGTACATGGCCATCCCATCTCCTGACCTGGTGACTGTCCTCTACCTACAGTACATGGCCATCCCATCTCCTGACCTGGTGACTGTCCTCTACCTACAGTACATGGCCATCCCATCTCCTGACCTGGTGACTGTCCTCTACCTACAGTACACGGCCATCCCATCTCCTGACCTGGTGACTGTCCTCTACCTACAGTACACGGCCATCCCATCTCCTGACCTGGTGACTGTCCTCTACCTACAGTACACGGCCATCCCATCTCCTGACCTGGTGACTGTCCTCTACCTACAGTACACGGCCATCCCATCTCCTGACCTGGTGACTGTCCTCTACCTACAGTACATGGCCATCCCATCTCCTGACCTGGTGACTGTCCTCTACCTACAGTACATGGCCATCCCATCTCCTGACCTGGTGACTGTCCTCTACATACAGTACATGGCCATCCCATCTCCTGACCTGGTGACTGTCCTCTACCTACAGTACATGGCCATCCCATCTCCTGACCTGGTGACTGTCCTCTACCTACAGTACATGGCCATCCCATCTCCTGACCTGGTGACTGTCCTCTACCTACAGTACATGGCCATCCCATCTCCTGACCTGGTGACTGTCCTCTACCTACAGTACATGGCCATCCCATCTCCTGACCTGGTGACTGTCCTCTACCTACAGTACATGGCCATCCCATCTCCTGACCTGGTGACTGTCCTCTACCTACAGTACATGGCCATCCCATCTCCTGACCTGGTGACTGTCCTCTACCTACAGTACATGGCCATCCCATCTCCTGACCTGGTGACTGTCCTCTACCTACAGTACATGGCCATCCCATCTCCTGACCTGGTGACTGTCCTCTACCTACAGTACATGGCCATCCCATCTCCTGACCTGGTGACTGTCCTCTACCTACAGTACATGGCCATCCCATCTCCTGACCTGGTGACTGTCCTCTACCTACAGTACATGGCCATCCCATCTCCTGACCTGGTGACTGTCCTCTACCTACAGTACACGGCCATCCCATCTCCTGACCTGGTGACTGTCCTCTACCTACAGTACACGGCCATCCCATCTCCTGACCTGGTGACTGTCCTCTACCTACAGTACATGGCCATCCCATCTCCTGACCTGGTGACTGTCCTCTACCTACAGTACACGGCCATCCCATCTCCTGACCTGGTGACTGTCCTCTACCTACAGTACATGGCCATCCCATCTCCTGACCTGGTGACTGTCCTCTACCTACAGTACATGGCCATCCCATCTCCTGACCTGGTGACTGTCCTCTACCTACAGTACACGGCCATCCCATCTCCTGACCTGGTGACTGTCCTCTACCTACAGTACACGGCCATCCCATCTCCTGACCTGGTGACTGTCCTCTACCTACAGTACACGGCCATCCCATCTCCTGACCTGGTGACTGTCCTCTACCTACAGTACACGGCCATCCCATCTCCTGACCTGGTGACTGTCCTCTACCTACAGTACACGGCCATCCCATCTCCTGACCTGGTGACTGTCCTCTACCTACAGTACATGGCCATCCCATCTCCTGACCTGGTGACTGTCCTCTACCTACAGTACATGGCCATCCCATCTCCTGACCTGGTGACTGTCCTCTACCTACAGTACATGGCCATCCCATCTCCTGACCTGGTGACTGTCCTCTACCTACAGTACATGGCCATCCCATCTCCTGACCTGGTGACTGTCCTCTACCTACAGTACATGGCCATCCCATCTCCTGACCTGGTGACTGTCCTCTACCTACAGTACATGGCCATCCCATCTCCTGACCTGGTGACTGTCCTCTACCTACAGTACATGGCCATCCCATCTCCTGACCTGGTGACTGTCCTCTACCTACAGTACATGGCCATCCCATCTCCTGACCTGGTGACTGTCCTCTACCTACAGTACATGGCCATCCCATCTCCTGACCTGGTGACTGTCCTCTACATACAGTACATGGCCATCCCATCTCCTGACCTGGTGACTGTCCTCTACATACAGTACATGGCCATCCCATCTCCTGACCTGGTGACTGTCCTCTACCTACAGTACATGGCCATCCCATCTCCTGACCTGGTGACTGTCCTCTACATACAGTACATGGCCATCCCATCTCCTGACCTGGTGACTGTCCTCTACATACAGTACATGGCCATCCCATCTCCTGACCTGGTGACTGTCCTCTACCTACAGTACATGGCCATCCCATCTCCTGACCTGGTGACTGTCCTCTACCTACAGTACATGGCCATCCCATCTCCTGACCTGGTGACTGTCCTCTACCTACAGTACATGGCCATCCCATCTCCTGACCTGGTGACTGTCCTCTACCTACAGTACATGGCCATCCCATCTCCTGACCTGGTGACTGTCCTCTACCTACAGTACATGGCCATCCCATCTCCTGACCTGGTGACTGTCCTCTACATACAGTACATGGCCATCCCATCTCCTGACCTGGTGACTGTCCTCTACCTACAGTACATGGCCATCCCATCTCCTGACCTGGTGACTGTCCTCTACCTACAGTACATGGCCATCCCATCTCCTGACCTGGTGACTGTCCTCTACATACAGTACATGGCCATCCCATCTCCTGACCTGGTGACTGTCCTCTACCTACAGTACATGGCCATCCCATCTCCTGACCTGGTGACTGTCCTCTACCTACAGTACATGGCCATCCCATCTCCTTTCATACTCCTTTCATACTTATTTCTGTCCATTCCAAACACCTGATCCCCCCTCTGTGTTTAGGGACTAATCTGGAATGATGTCATGTGCCGTTTCCACCAATAGAAGCCCTGGATGATCTGAGTAGAAGCTCAAACACTTTAACAGAGATCTGTTATTGCAGGTTAGGATATTTGACAGACAGTGGGAAGATTTATTATCTTCTGATTTCTTTATTGCAGTTATTAAGGCTGTCCCTTGGCACTTCTAAATGACTGACAGTTTTGGCATGTCTGATACCAACAACAGTGCAAATCTTATTTTGTTTTACCTGGGCCAGCTTCGGTTCCTCTTGGACGGCTTTTAGTTTGCAAAATGTCGGTATTTCCAGAAGCTTCTCTTTGACGTGTGGAGCCAGATGTGGGATAGGTTTTCTGATATTCCAAAGAAAAATCCAGTGAATATTCACAAAATGTTTGTGGCTTCCATTTCAGTTGTTTAAAAACTCCTCCATAAAAACTATTCAGCCACAGATCTGACGACACAGACAATATGTACAGGGCCTCCAGGAAGTTTTCTTTCCTCTCGACTTCATCCACATGTTGTGTTACAGCTTGAATTCAAAATAGATTTAAATAAATGTTTTTTTCTCTCACCCATCTACCCACAATACCCCATAATGACAAAGTGAAAACATGTTTTTAGAAATGTTTGCCACATTTATTGAGAATGAACGACAGAAATATCTACTTTACACAAGTATTCACACCCTTGAGTCAACATCTTGTAGAACCTTTGGCAGCGATTACAGCTGTGAGTCTTTCTGGGTAAGTCTCTTAAGAGCTTTCCACACCTATATTGTGCAATTTTTCCATTATTCTTTAATAAATTCTTCAAGCTCTGTCAAATTGGTTGTTGATCATTGCTAGACAAGCATTTTCAGGTCTCAACATACACTGCTCAAAAAAATAAAGGGAACACTTAACACAATGCAACTCCAAGTCAATCACACTTCTGTGAAATCAAACTGTCCACTTAGGAAGCAACACTGATTGACAATAAATTTCACATGCTGTTGTGCAAATGGAATAGACAACAGGTGTAAATTATAGGCAATAAGCAAGACACCCCCAATAAAGGAGTGGTTCAGCAGGTGGTGACCACAGACCACTTCTCAGTTCCTATGCTTCCTGGCTGATGTTTTGGTCACTTTTGAATGCTGGCGGTGCTTTCACTCTAGTGGTAACATGAGTCTACAACCCACACAAGTGGCTCAGGTAGTGCAGCTCATTCAGGATGGCACATCAATGCGAGCTGTGGCAAGAAGGTTTGCTGTGTCTGTCAGCGTAGTGTCCAGAGCATGGAGGCGCTACCGGGAGACAGGCCAGTACATCAGGAGATGTGGAGGAGGCCATAGGAGGGCAACAACCCAGCAGCAGGACCGCTACCTCCTCCTTTAAGCAAGGAGGAGCAGGAGGAGCACTGCCAGAGCCCTGCAAAATGACCTCCAGCAGGCCACAAATGTGCATGTGTCTGCTCAAACGGTCAGAAACAGACTCCATGAGGGTGGTATGAGGGCCCGACGTCCACAGGTGGGGGTTGTGCTTACAGCCCAACACCGTGCAGGACGTTTGGCATTTGCCAGAGAACACCAAGATTGGCAAATTCGTCACTGGCGCCCTGTACTCTTCACAGATGAAAGCAGGTTCACACTGAGCACGTGACAGACGTGACAGAGTCTGGAGACGCCGTGGAGAATGTTCTGCTGCCTGCAACATCCTCCAGCATGACCGGTTTGGCGGTGGGTCAGTCATGGTGTGAGGTGGCATTTCTTTGGGGGGCCGCACAGCCCTCCATGTGCTCGCCAGAGGTAGCCTGACTGCCATTAGGTACCGAGATGAGATCCTCAGACCCCTTGTGAGACCATATGCTGGTGATGTTGGCCCTGGGTTCCTCCTAATGCAAGACAATGCTAGACCTCATGTGGCTGGAGTGTGTCAGCAGTTTCTGCAAGAGGAAGGCATTGATGCTATGGACTGGCCCGCCCGTTCCCCAGACCTGAATCCAATTGAGCACATCTGGGACATCATGTCTCGCTCCATCCACCAACGCCACGTTGCACCACAGACTGTCCAGGAGTTGGCGGATGCTTTAGTCCAGGTCTGGGAGGAGATCCCTCAGGAGACCATCCGCCACCTCATCAGGAGCATGCCCAGGCGTTGTAGGGAGGTCATACAGGCACGTGGAGGCCACACACACTACTGAGCCTCATTTTTACTTGTTTTAAGGACATTACATCAAAGTTGGATCAGCCTTTAGTGTGGTTTTCCACTTTAATTTTGAGTGTGACTCCAAATCCAGACATCCATGGGTTGATAAATTGGATTTCCATTGATTATTTTTGTGTGATTTTGTTGTCAGCACATTCAACTGTGTAAAGAAAAAAGTATTTAATAAGATTATTTCTTTCATTCAGATCTAGGATGTGTTGTTTAAGTGTTCCCTTTATTTTTTTGAGCAGTGTAGATTTTCAAGTAGATTTAAGTCAAAACTGTAACTCGGCCACCCAGGAAGATTCACTGTCTTCTTGAACCCTGGTTCGATTCCAGGCTGTATCACAACTGGCCGTGATTGGGAGTCCCATAGGGCAGCGCACAATTGGCCCAGCGTCATCCTGGTTAATCTCCCAGTCTCTGGTGGAAGCAGACTGAACCAGGTTTTCCGCTAAGATTTTGCCTGTGTTTAACTACATTCCGTTTATTTTTTATCCTGAAAAACTCCCCAGTCCTTAACGATTGCAAGCATACCCATAACATGATGCAGCCACCACTATGATTGGATATATGGAGAGTGGTACTCAGTATTGTGTTGTATTGGATTTGCCCCAAACATAACACTTTGTATTCAGAACAAAAAGTTAATTGCTTTGCCACATTTTTTGCAGTATTACTTTAGTTCCTTATTGCAAACAGGAAGCATGTTTTGGAATATTTTTTATTCTCTACGGGCTTCTTTCTTTTCACTCCGTCATTTAGGTTAGTATTGTAGTAACTACAATGTTGTTGATCCATCCTCAGTTTTGTCCAATCACAGTCATTAAACTCTGTAACTGTTTTAAAGTCACCATTGGTCTCATGGTGAAATCCCTGAGTGGTTTCCTTCCTCTCTGGCAACTGAGTTAGGAAGGACGCCTGTATCTTTGTAGTGACTGTGTGTATTGATACACCATCCAAAGTGTAATTAATAACTTCACCATGCTCAAAGGGATATTCCATGTCTGCTTTTTTAAATTTGTATTATTATAATTTTTTTACCCATCTACCAATAGGAGGAGCCCTTTGTAGGGCATTGGAAAACCTCCCTGGGTTTTTGTGAACCTGTTTTTTAAAATTCACTGCTCAACTGAGGGACCTTACAGATAATTGTATGTGTTGGATACAGAGATGAGGTAGTCATTACAAAATCACATTAAACACTATTATTGCACATAATGAGTCCATGCAACTTATGTGACTTGTTAATAAAAACATTTTTTACCCCTGAACTTATTTAGGATTGCCATAAAAGGTTTTGAATACTTATTTTCATTTTCTACAAATTAACATATATTTTTTTTAAACATTCCAATTTAATTCATTTTAAATTCAGGCTGTAACATGTGGAAAAAGTCAAGCATTGTTAATGCTTTCTGAAGGCATTGGACTGTATGGGGGAACAGAGGAAAGGACTGTATGGGGGACAGAGGAAGGGACTGTATGTACAGTATGGGGGAGAGAGGAAGGGACTGTATGGGGGACAGAGGGACTGTATGTACAGTATGGGGGAGAGAGGAAGGGACTGTATGTACAGTATGGGGGAGAGAGGAAGGGACTGTATGGGGGACAGAGGAAGGGACTGTATGGGGGGAGAGAGGAAGGGACTGTATGGGGAGACAGAGGAAGGGACTGTATGGGGGACAGAGGAAGGGACTGTATGGGGGACAGAGGAAAGGACTGTATGTACAGTATGGGGAGACAGAGGAAGGGACTGTATGGGGACAGAGGAAGGGACTGTAGGTACAGTATGGGGGAGAGAGGAAAGGACAGTATGGGGACAGAGGAAAGGACAGTCATTTTAAAAATCATGTCAACCACTATTATTTAGCACAGAGTGAGTCCATATAATAAGAGATTTGTTAAACCAGAGTGAGTCCATATAATTAGTGATTTGTTAAACCAGAGTGAATCCATATAATTAGTGATTTGTTAAACCAGAGTGAGTCCATATAATTAGTGATTTGTTAAGCGTTGACTTCTGAACTGATTTCGGCCTAAAGGAGTTAACTTTACGACGAGACGATAATAACGAACACATGAAAACAACGTGTCATCGGAGCCGTTTTCATTTATTTTTGTTCAAGTCATACAATCCCTCTTTACCCCCCTTTAACCCCCTTTACCCCCCTTTACCCCTCTAACAAACACAATGAACATGGCATCTTTCATTTCACCTGACCAACATTATAAAACCCCAAACATGTATTCATTCACTACATACATTGTCAACATTCCTTTTCACCCTCCGCCCAAAATAAGTTTGACACGGAAATATGGATTATTTTTATTTATTTTTTAAAACATGGTACACGGATTGATCATACGGTACCGTACCGTGTGTTGAAAACCGTGTGGTTAACGGTATGTGCGCGTTACCATGGACACCATGGCGACGGAAAAGAAACGAGGATTCTGAACCTGGGCAATAGGCGGGGCAGACTGGAACCTGTCAATCAATCATCTAACAGATTTATTTCGGGCCAATGACAACGTTTGAAAGATAACGTAGCCCTCCCCATTGATTCCACAGGTCCATGGATGCATCTCTAAAATAGCTTCCTCTCCTTATCTCCTCTCCATATCTCCTCTCCTCGATCTGCACAAGACATTAAAAAGAACCGGACAGATAAAAGCCGACTCCCAGAAGGCATCCTGTCTAATGCTTTCACCTCACCTGCTATTTCAGATCAGTACAGATGAAGGAGAGGACAAAAGGAGAGGACACAAGGAGAGGACACAAGGAGAGGACACAAGGAGAGGACACAAGGAGAGGAAACCACTTTAGACTATTGCGAGTTTACGGTAATCCCGCCCAAAGAGGAAGTGCATCAGTCCCATCTGTCCAATCGCAGGCTGTCTCAGTGTGTGTGTGGACTGCTGTAATTGGCTAGTCGGTCTTGCGCGGGCTCTCCAGTCTCCAGGCACCAGTGATGTAATGCAGGCGGATAAACACCAGGTCTCTAGCCATCTGTAGCCAGCTCCACACTGGCACCAGTTTAGACCCTATAACACACGATAAAACATTGGAAATAGGGCTTTCAAACGTTTAAAAAAAAGAAAGGATTTTCTGCAATTAAATCACAATTAACCGCAAACTGTCAAATTTGCTCAAAGTGAGCTGTAATTTAAGATTTTTTTTATACAAAAAACATTGACGTCTTGATTTTGTCTAAACTAACAAGTTAGCAACATTAGGTATATAGAGAAAGCACACTTTATTAAGCCTCAATGCCAACGTGTTTTTACATGGTAGATTTTAGCTGAATAGATTTATGTTTTCAGTGGTTAACATTAGTTAACCAGTAGAAACAACTAAACACATTAGTTAACCAGTAGAAAAAACTAACACATTGCAGTTAACCAGTAGAAACAACTAAACACATTAGTTAACCAGTAGAAACAACTAAACACATTAGTTAACCAGTAGAAACAACTAAACACATTAGTTAACCAGTAGAAACAACTAACACATTAGTTAACCAGTAGAAACAACTAACACATTAGTTAACCAGTAGTCCCCATCTGGAAACAACTTGGCCAGAGACATTAAAACACCTCTCTCTTCATCGAGGCCGGGAACTCTGATCTCCTTACGTATGTTAATGTTTTAATGACAGACGAGTCGGGAGACTGGTTAGCAGAGAGGAAGGTCACAGATAGTTGGCCGCGCCGAGGCACGAACCCTGGTTGCCGTGGAGGCACATGTGGTCCAGTTGACAGCCTCACCTTCCATCTCAGTCCAGTTGACAGTCTCACCTTCCATCTCAATCCAGTTGACAGTCTCACCTTCCATCTCAGTCCAGTTGACAGCCTCACCTTCCATCTCAGTCCAGTTGACAGTCTCACCTTCCATCTCAATCCAGTTGACAGTCTCACCTTCCATCTCAGTCCAGTTGACAGTCTCACCTTCCATCTCAGTCCAGTTGACAGTCTCACCTTCCATCTCAGTCCAGTTGACAGCCTCACCTTCCACCTCAGTCCAGTTGACAGCCTCCTCAGCTATGGGGATGTTAAAGTGCTGAGCGATGTAGAGCAGCTGCACGTCAAAGGCCCTGTGGAACAGTACAACGTTCTAGGTACAATGTTCTCACAAAAACAACTAGGCAGAAGCTTTCAAAACCAGTGGATGTTCACAACAGAGGAAGTGCAGCACTGCTAAACCTGGTGGAGTACTAGACTAGTAAACTAGAGTACTAGACTAGTAAACTAGACTAGTAAACTAGAGTACTAGACTAGTAAACTAGACTAGTAAACTAGAGTACTAGACTAGTAAACTAGAGTACTAGACTAGTAAAGTAGACTAGTAAACTAGAGCACTAGACTAGTAAACTAGACTAGTAAACTAGAGTACTAGACTAGTAAACTAGAGTACTAGACTAGTAAACTAGAGTACTAGAACTAGAGTACTAGACTAGTAAACTAGAGTACTAGACTAGTAAACTAGAGTACTAGACTAGTAAACTAGAGTACTAGACTAGTAAACTAGACTAGTAAACTAGACTAGTAAACTAGTAAACTAGACTAGTAAACTAGAGTACTAGACTAGTAAACTAGAGTACTAGACTAGTAAACTAGACTAGTAAACTAGAGCACTAGACTAGTAAACTAGAGTAGTAAACTAGAGTACTAGACTAGTAAACTAGACTAGTAAACTAGAGTACTAGACTAGTAAACTAGAGTACTAGACTAGTAAACTAGACTAGTAAACTAGAGTACTAGACTAGTAAACTAGTGTACTAGACTAGTAAACTAGAGTACTAGACCAGTAAACTAGAGTACTAGACTAGTAAACTAGAGTACTAGACTAGTAAACTAGACTAGTAAACTAGAGTACTAGACTAGTAAACTAGACTAGTAAACTAGAGTACTAGAGTAGAGTACTAGACCAGTAAACTAGAGTACTAGACTAGTAAACTAGAGTACTAGACTAGTAAACTAGACTAGTAAACTAGAGTACTAGACTAGTAAACTAGAGTACTAGACTAGTAAACTAGAGTAGTAAACTAGAGTACTAGACTAGTAAACTAGAGTAGTAAACTAGAGTACTAGACTAGTAAACTAGAGTAGTAAACTAGAGTACTAGACTGGTAAACTAGACCAGTAAACTAGAGTACTAGACTAGTAAACTAGAGTACTAGACTAGTAAACTAGAGTAGTAAACTAGAGTACTAGACTAGTAAACTAGAGTACTAGACTAGTAAACTAGAGTAGTAAACTAGAGTACTAGACTAGTAAACTAGAGTAGTAAACTAGAGTACTAGACTAGTAAACTAGAGTAGTAAACTAGAGTACTAGACTGGTAAACTAGACCAGTAAACTAGAGTACTAGAGTAGTAAACTAGACTAGTAAACTAGAGTACTAGAGTAGAGTACTAGACTAGTAAACTAGAGTACTAGACTAGTAAACTAGAGTACTAGAGCAGAGTACTAGACCAGTAAACTAGAGTACTAGACTAGTAAACTAGAGTACTAGACTAGTAAACTAGACTAGTAAACTAGAGTACTAGACTAGTAAACTAGAGTACTAGACTAGTAAACTAGACTAGTAAACTAGAGTACTAGACTAGTAAACTAGACTAGTAAACTAGAGCACTAGACTAGTAAACTAGAGTACTAGACTAGTAAACTAGAGTACTAGACTAGTAAACTAGAGTACTAGACTAGTAAACTAGAGTAGTAAACTAGAGTACTAGACTAGTAAACTAGTAAACTAGAGTACTAGACTAGTAAACTAGAGTACTAGACTAGTAAACTAGAGTACTAGACTAGTAAACTAGACTAGTAAACTAGACTAGTAAACTAGTAAACTAGACTAGTAAACTAGAGTACTAGACTAGTAAACTAGAGTACTAGACTAGTAAACTAGACTAGTAAACTAGAGCACTAGACTAGTAAACTAGAGTAGTAAACTAGAGTACTAGACTAGTAAACTAGACTAGTAAACTAGAGTACTAGACTAGTAAACTAGAGTACTAGACTAGTAAACTAGACTAGTAAACTAGAGTACTAGACTAGTAAACTAGTGTACTAGACTAGTAAACTAGAGTACTAGACTAGTAAACTAGAGTACTAGAGTAGAGTACTAGACCAGTAAACTAGAGTACTAGACTAGTAAACTAGAGTACTAGACTAGTAAACTAGACTAGTAAACTAGAGTACTAGAGTAGAGTACTAGACCAGTAAACTAGAGTACTAGACTAGTAAACTAGAGTACTAGACTAGTAAACTAGACTAGTAAACTAGAGTACTAGACTAGTAAACTAGAGTACTAGACTAGTAAACTAGAGTAGTAAACTAGAGTACTAGACTAGTAAACTAGACTAGTAAACTAGAGTACTAGACTAGTAAACTAGAGTAGTAAACTAGAGTACTAGACTGGTAAACTAGACCAGTAAACTAGAGTACTAGACTAGTAAACTAGAGTACTAGACTAGTAAACTAGAGTAGTAAACTAGAGTACTAGACTAGTAAACTAGAGTACTAGACTAGTAAACTAGAGTAGTAAACTAGAGTACTAGACTAGTAAACTAGAGTAGTAAACTAGAGTACTAGACTAGTAAACTAGAGTAGTAAACTAGAGTACTAGACTGGTAAACTAGACCAGTAAACTAGAGTACTAGAGTAGTAAACTAGACTAGTAAACTAGAGTACTAGAGTAGAGTACTAGACTAGTAAACTAGAGTACTAGACTAGTAAACTAGAGTACTAGAGCAGAGTACTAGACCAGTAAACTAGAGTACTAGACTAGTAAACTAGAGTACTAGACTAGTAAACTAGACTAGTAAACTAGAGTACTAGACTAGTAAACTAGAGTACTAGACTAGTAAACTAGACTAGTAAACTAGACTAGTAAACTAGAGTACTAGACTAGTAAACTAGACTAGTAAACTAGAGCACTAGACTAGTAAACTAGAGTACTAGACTAGTAAACTAGAGTACTAGACTAGTAAACTAGAGTACTAGACTAGTAAACTAGAGTAGTAAACTAGAGTACTAGACTAGTAAACTAGACTAGTAAACTAGAGTACTAGACTAGTAAACTAGACTAGTAAACTAGAGTACTAGACTAGAGTACTAGAGTAGAGTACTAGACCAGTAAACTAGAGTACTAGACTAGTAAACTAGAGTACTAGACTAGTAAACTAGACTAGTAAACTAGAGTACTAGACTAGTAAACTAGACTAGTAAACTAGAGTACTAGACTAGTAAACTAGACTAGTAAACTAGAGTACTAGACTAGTAAACTAGTGTACTAGACTAGTAAACTAGACTAGTAAACTAGAGTACTAGACTAGTAAACTAGAGTACTAGACTAGTAAACTAGACTAGTAAACTAGACTAGTAAACTAGAGTACTAGACTAGTAAACTAGACTAGTAAACTAGAGCACTAGACTAGTAAACTAGAGTACTAGACTAGTAAACTAGAGTACTAGACTAGTAAACTAGACTAGTAAACTAGAGTACTAGACTAGTAAACTAGAGTAGTAAACTAGAGTACTAGACTAGTAAACTAGAGTACTAGACTAGTAAACTAGACTAGTAAACTAGAGTACTAGACTAGTAAACTAGAGTAGTAAACTAGAGTACTAGACTAGTAAACTAGAGTAGTAAACTAGAGTACTAGACTAGTAAACTAGAGTAGTAAACTAGAGTACTAGACTAGTAAACTAGAGTAGTAAACTAGAGTACTAGACTGGTAAACTAGAGTAGTAAACTAGAGTACTAGACTAGAGTACTAGAGTAGAGTACTAGACCAGTAAACTAGAGTACTAGACTAGTAAACTAGAGTACTAGACTAGTAAACTAGACTAGTAAACTAGAGTACTAGACTAGTAAACTAGACTAGTAAACTAGAGTACTAGACTAGTAAACTAGACAAGTAAACTAGAGTACTAGACTAGTAAACTAGACTCGTAAACTAGAGTACTAGACTAGTAAACTAGAGTACTAGACTAGTAAACTAGACTAGTAAACTAGAGTACTAGACTAGTAAACTAGAGTACTAGACTAGTAAACTAGACTAGTAAACTAGAGTACTAGACTAGTAAACTAGAGTACTAGACTAGTAAACTAGACTAGTAAACTAGAGTACTAGACTAGTAAACTAGACTAGTAAACTAGAGTACTAGACTAGTAAACTAGAGTACTAGACTAGTAAACTAGACTAGTAAACTAGAGTACTAGACTAGTAAACTAGAGTACTAGACTAGTAAACTAGACTAGTAAACTAGAGTACTAGACTAGTAAACTAGAGTACTAGACTAGTAAACTAGACTAGTAAACTAGAGTACTAGACTAGTAAACTAGACTAGTAAACTAGAGTACTAGACTAGTAAACTAGACTAGTAAACTAGAGTACTAGACTAGTAAACTAGACTAGTAAACTATAGTACTAGACTAGTAAACTAGACTAGTAAACTATAGTACTAGACTAGTAAACTAGACTAGTAAACTAGAGTACTAGACTAGTAAACTAGACTAGTAAACTAGACTAGTAAACTAGAGTACTAGACTAGTAAACTAGACTAGTAAACTATTGTACTAGACTAGTAAACTAGACTAGTAAACTAGAGTACTAGACTAGTAAACTAGAGTACTAGACTAGTAAACTAGAGTACTAGACTAGTAAACTAGACTAGTAAACTAGAGTACTAGACTAGTAAACTAGACTAGTAAACTAGAGTTCAGTAATGATCCCTTCTCTGTTCAGAGAGAGACCATACACCAGGGCACTGTTCAGATCCAAGTTGAAATTATTTGAAGAAAATGTGTGTCTAAGTGTTACATAATATATATATATATATATATATATGTAGAGGAGAAGGTCTTGAAGATCTCTGTCCCCTTACATTGTTGTGTTCAAATAGAGCCATCTAATTACTATGTAATAACCGTCATTCACACCATGCAAATATCAGGAAGTAAAGCGCTCTCCTTCAGAGAGAGACCTTACCAGTGTTCCCCTGTAGTGACAATTATATGATGCAGGAAGTAGAATAGAATTACTGCTACAATGTAATTGTCATGTGTTATACCAGGTTAACTTTATATAAAAGGTGAATGGTTAGGTTTTTCCTTTCCAGAAGACAGAGAGAGAGACAACAGTACATTTTGGTATTGTCAGGGTTAGGGGAGACCTTACCAACGCTCCACGTGTAGAGAGCAGAAGGTCTTGAGCGCGGCATCGCGGGTGAAGAGCTTGAAGCCACACTGCGTGTCCTTGATTCCCCGCACCAAAACCAGGAAATGGAACCCATACATCAGGAATGTACGGAACATAGACAGCTGCCATGGAGATAAAACAAAACATGGCCGTTTTTAACTATCAATATACTACTCACAAGACTCATAGAGGATAAATCATTAAAAAAAAGTCAGACAAGACACACACACACCGACGTGACGGCTTCTTCCTCCAGGTGTGCTCTGGACCCACAAGAGACGGCCACGTTCTCCTGAAACGCCTCTCTGATGAGGCAGGTATCCTCATCAGAGAGACAGGAAGGTAACAGTTAAAGAAAGCTTCATGAATTTTTTTTTGGGTGAAATTAAAAAAATGTCAAACTATCAAAAGGTCTCAGGTCCTCGGTAGAGTATTGTCAGTTGAGGAGAGTGGAGAGAACACCGTTAAAACGTACGTGATATACACTTACTACTACGGTCATTACGGAGCTACAAACAGGACAGGAAATGACAGAGTTAGAAGACGCTATGAGAGGAAGTGGAACCACTAGGGATTTTTCTTTTTTAATAATTCAATATTCTAAATACACAAAGAAAAAATGGGAAGAAGATGAAGCAAAGCAGACACCCTGGTTTAGTGTTTACATCGTGAAGGCCGGCCTCCACCTTCTCAACGTCCGCAAACGTAGTCGCTCCACCAACATCCGCTTCCCTCTGAAACCCAGAGAACCCAGAGACAAAAGACACTGTTCTGTTCTGCTGTTGCCAATGGCGGTATTCTTTCAGCAACACTTAATAACGTTCATGCCAATAAACTTGATATTGGCATGAAAGTATTTCGCAGGCTCTTCTCCAAGCACAACGTAATAATGTACGACAAGTGTGTTTTCAATAGACTGTGTTGATGGTTTATTGGATTGGTTGAAAGGTGTTCTGTCGTGGCCAAGGTGTTGTTGTCTAACGGAACAGGTCAGTGTGAGCACACCCTCTACTCACCGTCCTGTCCCGTCTAATTACAACACCCTCTCCTCACTGTCCCGTCTAATTACAACACCCTCTCCTCACTGTCCTGTCCCGTCTAATTACAACACCCTCTCCTCACTGTCCCGTCTAATTACAACACCCTCTCCTCACTGTCCTGTCCTGTCTAATTACAACACCCTCTCCTCACTGTCCCGTCTAATTACAACACCCTCTCCTCTCCTCACTGTCCTGTCTAATTAAAACACCTTCTCCTCACTGTCCCGTCTAATTACAACACCCTCTCCTTACCGTCCCGTCTAATTAAAACACCCTCTCCTCACTGTCCTGTCTAATTACAACACCCTCTCCTCACTGTCCTGTCTAATTACAACACCCTCTCCTCACTGTCCCGTCTAATTACAACACCCTCTCCTCACTGTCCCGTCTAATTACAACACCCTCTCCTCTCCTCACTGTCCCGTCTAATTACAACACCCTCTCCTCTCCTCACTGTCCCGTCTAATTACAACACCCTCTCCTCACTGTCCTGTCCCGTCTAATTACAACACCCTCTCCTCACTGTCCTGTCCTGTCTAATTACAACACCCTCTCCTCACTGTCCCGTCTAATTACAACACCCTCTCCTCTCCTCACTGTCCTGTCTAATTAAAACACCCTCTCCTCACTGTCCTGTCTAATTACAACACCCTCTCCTCACCGTCCCGTCTAATTAAAACACCCTCTCCTCACTGTCCTGTCTAATTACAACACCCTCTCCTCACTGTCCCGTCTAATTATAACACCCTCTCCTCACTGTCCCGTCTAATTACAACACCCTCTCCTCTCCTCACTGTCCCGTCTAATTACAACACCCTCTCCTCTCCTCACTGTCCCGTCTAATTACAACACCCTCTCCTCCCTGTCCTGTCTAATTAAAACACCCTCTCCTCACTGTCCTGTCCTGTCTAATTACAACACCCTCACCTCACTGTCCCGTCTAATTACAACACCCTCTCCTCACTGTCCTGTCTAATTACAACACCCTCTCCTCTCCTCACTGTCCTGTCTAATTACAACACCCTCTCCTCACTGTCCCGTCTAATTACAACACCCTCTCCTCACTGTCCCGTCTAATTACAACACCCTCTCCTCTCCTCACTGTCCCGTCTAATTACAACACCCTCTCCTCTCCTCACTGTCCCGTCTAATTACAACACCCTCTCCTCACTGTCCTGTCCCGTCTAATTACAACACCCTCTCCTCACTGTCCCGTCTAATTACAACACCCTCTCCTCACTGTCCTGTCCTGTCTAATTACAACACCCTCTCCTCACTGTCCCGTCTAATTACAACACCCTCTCCTCTCCTCACTGTCCTGTCTAATTAAAACACCCTCTCCTCACTGTCCTGTCTAATTACAACACCCTCTCCTCACCGTCCCGTCTAATTAAAACACCCTCTCCTCACTGTCCTGTCTAATTACAACACCCTCTCCTCTCCTCACTGTCCTGTCTAATTACAACACCCTCTCCTCACTGTCCCGTCTAATTATAACACCCTCTCCTCACTGTCCCGTCTAATTACAACACCCTCTCCTCTCCTCACTGTCCCGTCTAATTACAACACCCTCTCCTCTCCTCACTGTCCCGTCTAATTACAACACCCTCTCCTCCCTGTCCTGTCTAATTAAAACACCCTCTCCTCACTGTCCTGTCCTGTCTAATTACAACACCCTCACCTCACTGTCCCGTCTAATTACAACACCCTCTCCTCACCGTCCCGTCTAATTACAAAACCCTCTCCTCACTGTCCCGTCTAATTACAACACCCTCTCCTCACCGTCCTGTCTAATTACAACACCCTCTCCTCACTGTCCCGTCTAATTACAACACCCTCTCCTCACTGTCCCGTCTAATTACAACACCCTCTCCTCTCCTCACTGTCCCGTCTAATTACAACACCCTCTCCTCTCCTCACTGTCCCGTCTAATTACAACACCCTCTCCTCCCTGTCCTGTCTAATTAAAACACCCTCTCCTCACTGTCCTGTCCTGTCTAATTACAACACCCTCACCTCACTGTCCCGTCTAATTACAACACCCTCTCCTCACCGTCCCGTCTAATTACAAAACCCTCTCCTCACTGTCCCGTCTAATTACAACACCCTCTCCTCACCGTCCTGTCTAATTACAACACCCTCTCCTCACTGTCCCGTCTAATTACAACACCCTCTCCTCACTGTCCCGTCTAATTACAACACCCTCTCCTCTCCTCACTGTCCCGTCTAATTACAACACCCTCTCCTCTCCTCACTGTCCCGTCTAATTACAACACCCTCTCCTCACTGTCCTGTCCCGTCTAATTACAACACCCTCTCCTCACTGTCCTGTCCTGTCTAATTACAACACCCTCTCCTCACTGTCCCGTCTAATTACAACACCCTCTCCTCTCCTCACTGTCCTGTCTAATTAAAACACCCTCTCCTCACTGTCCTGTCTAATTACAACACCCTCTCCTCACCGTCCCGTCTAATTAAAACACCCTCTCCTCACTGTCCTGTCTAATTACAACACCCTCTCCTCTCCTCACTGTCCTGTCTAATTACAACACCCTCTCCTCACTGTCCCGTCTAATTACAACACCCTCTCCTCACTGTCCCGTCTAATTACAACACCCTCTCCTCTCCTCACTGTCCCGTCTAATTACAACACCCTCTCCTCTCCTCACCGTCCCGTCTAATTACAACACCCTCTCCTCACCGTCCTGTCTAATTACAACACCCTCTCCTCACTGTCCCGTCTAATTACAACACCCTCTCCTCACCGTCCTGTCTAATTACAACACCCTCTCCTCACCGTCCTGTCTAATTACAACACCCTCTCCTCTCCTCACTGTCCTGTCTAATTACAACACCCTCTCCTCACTGTCCTGTCTAATTAAAACACCCTCTCCTCACTGTCCCGTCTAATTACAACACCCTCTCCTCTCCTCACCGTCCTGTCTAATTGTAGAGTGTAGAGGGGCAGGTAGTCTAGTGGTTAGAGTGTAGAGGGGGGCAGGTAGTCTAGTGGTTAAAGTGTAGAGGGGGCAGGTAGCCTAGTGGTTAGAGTGTAGGGGAGGCAGGTAGCCTAGTGGTTAGAGTGTAGAGGGGGGCAGGTAGTCTAGTGGTTAAAGTGTAGAGGGGGCAGGTAGCCTAGTGGTTAGAGTGTAGGGGGCGCAGGTAGTCCACTCTGCTGGCTTGGACTGTGAAATGTGTGCGAAAACGTATTCTTTACGGTTTACTTGGACTTAACATCTTCTTTTTAAAACAAACGATTTCAAGGTGCAAAATGTGATTTGGTATCACGGGCACTTACCGATATGATGAAACATGTCCAAAGGCTTCCGTTCTGAACATCATGGCGGCTGGATTCAAGTAAAAGTGCATTTAAAAAAAATAAATGTAATCCATAAAACTAATCTATACTATTAACAATCTACATGAACTGTCAGAAGTTTTCGATATGATAAATTATTCTAACCGCTATGCCAATGAAGACTGGTTTGTTTGACACGCAGACTAACTTTATTGGGGTAATAATGTTTATGCTTTCTAGTATCCGATACAGATTCACTCTCTAACAACTGACCCAGCTACTTGTAATCTAATCTAATTTGATAGTGGACATTGTTAACTAGAATTAAAACTGATTTTAATCAAACTACTTTAATAATTTTCATCAGAACTGCTAAGCCCGTGGAATACCACAGCCGTTTTCTGGTGAGTACTGTAGCTACCAATGCATATATATATATCACATTGGTAGTTAGTTGTATTAAACTTGTATTGAACTATTGTACTCCAAATTGTATATCTTTATTATCTACACTGCTACCTCTAGAAGATTGAAATACTGTTAGTTTTCTCTGGGGAAAAACGTTCCTTTTGTCCTCATGCTAGCTAGCAGTAAACCACAGCAGCCGTTTTGAAATGGCAGGTTACGTTGAACAACAAAGGAACTGATGGGTGGACACAGCCATTCCAAAATGGCTGAGGTGTAGCTCAGTGTAAAACCAGCGTAACGGCTGGGTTGAATCTTCTCTGCAAGTATTCTACTTTCCACCTGCCGGTGTAATGTTGACACAAGTTACATTGACTGCTAGAATAGGGATGTCCTGAACGTGATAGTGCTATGAGATGGACTTCAAGGGGGTTATTGTTGTCTGCAGAAAGAGAACTGCAGGTCTGATGGAAGGAAACTGGGTGAATTCAGAACCACTACATTGAATATAAGTGAGTAGAACAAATAGGATCAAAACTAAAGCAGACATGATCCACAGTGATGAATAAAGGTTCTTACTACCCTCACAAACAAAGGGGTCCTTCCTCATTCAACCTTTCCCCCCCCACACACACTCTCTCTCTCTACCCCTCCTTCCAGGTCTAATGGTCTATAACCAGGTCTTTACCAGGTCTAATGGCTGTTTCGTGTTTTCAACGGTAATACACTACGGACGAAGAAGAAGCCAATAGAAACTGAATTTGAAGGTGTTCCTAATGTTTTGTACACACACGGTGTACGTGAAACGATTGTTTATCAAATAATATGAAACAGTTTGTAGTCTACAAATGATTTGTAATTATGTTCAGGCCCAATGGTCATCCGCTCAAGAAAATAAAATTGTCCCACGGCTGAATCTAGTTGATGATCCCTGCTATAACCCCTTCCCTAGGCCCAAACCAACCCCTTCCCTAGGCCCAAACCAACCCTGAAACCAACCCCTTCCCTAGGCCCCAATCAACCCTGGAACCAGTCTGGAACCAACCCCTTCCCTAGGCCCCAAACCAACCCTGAAACCAACCACTTCCCTAGGCCCCAAATCAACCCTGAAACCAACCCCTTCCCTAGGCCCAAACCAACCCCTTCCCTAGGCCCAAACCAACCCTGAAACCAACCCCTTCCCTAGGCCCCAATCAACCCTGGAACCAGTCTGGAACCAACCCCTTCCCTAGGCCCCAAACCAACCCTGAAACCAACCACTTCCCTAGGCCCCAAATCAACCCTGAAACCAACCCCTTCCCTAGGCCCCAAACCAACCCTGAAACCAACCACTTCCCTAGGCCCCAAATCAACCCTGAAACCAACCACTTCCCTAGGCCCCAAATCAACCCTGAAACCAACCCCTTCGCTAGGCCCAAATCAACCCTGAAACCAACCACTTCCCTAGGCCCCAATCAACCCTGAAACCAACCCCTTCCCTAGGCCCCAATCAACCCTGAAACCAGTCTGGAACCAACCCCTTCCCTAGGCCCCAAATCAACCCTGAAACCAAACCCTTCCCTAGGCCCCAATCAACCCTGAAACCAACCCCTTCCCTAGGCCCCAATCAACCCTGAAACCAGTCTGGAACCAACCCCTTCCCTAGGCCCCAAACCAACCCTGAAACCAGTCTGGAACCAACCCCTTCCCTAGGCCCCAAATCAACCCTGAAACCAACCCCTTCCCTAGGCCCAAATCAACCCTGAAACCAATCCCTTCCCTAGGCCCCAATCAACCCTGAAACCAGTCTGAAACCAACCCCTTCCCTAGGCCCCAAATCAACCCTGAAACCAACCCCTTCCCTAGGCCCCAATCAACCCTGAAACCAACCCCTTCCCTAGGCCCCAAATCAACCCTGAAACCAACCCCTTCGCTAGGCCCAAATCAACCCTGAAACCAACCCCTTCCCTAGGCCCAAATCAACCCTGAAACCAATCCCTTCCCTAGGCCCCAATCAACCCTGAAACCAGTCTGAAACCAACCCCTTCCCTAGGCCTCAAATCAACCCTGAAACCAACCCCTTCCCTAGGCCCCAAATCAACCCTGAAACCAACCCCTTCCCTAGGCCCAAATCAACCCTGAAACCAACCACTTCCCTAGGCCTCAAATCAACCCTGAAACCAACCCCTTCCCTAGGCCCCAATCAACCCTGAAACCAGTCTGGAACCAACCCCAAAGCCTCTTCCCAAATCTACTTCTGGTTAACCCCTTCCTAGCCTTCACTGCCCAAAACCAAATCCACCTTTCTTTCCAAGTCAATCCCTAAGAATCCACTAGTTAGCCTCTTCCCCAGTCCCAAAACAACCCTTAAACCCTACCACCAAATATACATTTACGTCATTTAGCAGACGCTCTTATCCAGAGCGACTTACAAATTGGTGCATTCACCTTATGATATCCAGTGGAACAACCACTTTACAATAGTACATCTATATCTTTTTTTTTGGGGGGGGGGTTAGAAGGATTACTATATCCTATCCCAGGTATATACTTCTTTATGGCCCCCTCTTAAAATAACTCAAGGTTATAGGTCAACTGTTGTGTCTATGCTAAACTCTCGTCTTTTCCAGGTGGTACATCATTATCGGGAGAGAAGCTTCAGGACTGTATCAGCCGGGCCACGACGAGACACCGAGAGATCTGCAAACTCATCGAAAAAAATCCTACAGAGCGTCAAGACACCCAAATAAACACACTTTTTTTATTTTCTTTAAAAGTTGTATTTTCATGTCAAATATATAGTTTCTTCTTTATCACAATAAAACTGCGGAAAAAAATACCATTTAATTTCTGCCTCAGTGTCCCAGAAATGTCACATGATTTCTCATAGGAATATACTCTTCTTAATCCCGCCCCCTTCCACCCCTACAAGGAAGTGCCTTAATATAAAATGTGCCATATAAAAATTGCACTCAGCATTGCATGCTGGGAAAACGAGTCTTCTTGCGATAGCATCATCTTATTAGATGCCCGCCCCCCTTACATAGTGCCCTTGTCAAAAAGTAAAGGGATAGGGTGGCATTTCAGACACACCCAGAACCAGGAGTCTCTGCCGTCCCCGTGTCCATCCAGGAGCTCTGTCTGAGTCGCCATATGAGGATGAAACAGGACAGCAGGCTGGTAGGAAGAACCGTCTCCGTTTTCATCATAGGTTGTCAGGACGTGGTTGGCACGCCAACCAAACAGTCATTGTTACATCATCTCACAGCAACAAAACGGACAAAGAAAAAGTTTTTTTTTTTTGCCTAAAGTCTCCTAAATGAGACGGGGGTAGGAGTACACTAGAGAGACGTATCTGGGTGGGGTAGGAGTACACTAGAGAGACGTATCTGGGTGGGGTAGGAGTACACTAGAGAGACGTATCTGGGTGGGGTAGGAGTACACTATAGAGACGTATCTGGGTGGGGTGGGGTAGGAGTACACTATAGAGACGTATCTGGGTGGGGTGGGGTAGGAGTACACTATAGAGACGTATCTGGGTGGGGTAGGAGTACACTATAGAGACGTATCTGGGTGGGGTAGGAGTACACTATAGAGACGTATCTGGGTGGGGTGGGGTAGGAGTACACTATAGAGACGTATCTGGGTGGGGTGGGGTAGGAGTACACTAGAGAGACGGATCTGGGTGGGGTAGGAGTACACTATAGAGACGTATCTGGGTGGGGTGGGGTAGGAGTACACTAGAGAGACGGATCTGGGTGGGGTAGGAGTACACTATAGAGACGTATCTGGGTGGGGTGGGGTAGGAGTACACTATAGAGACGTATCTGGGTGGGGTAGGAGTACACTAGAGAGACGTATCTGGGTGGGGTGGGGTAGGAGTACACTATAGAGACGTATCTGGGTGGGGTAGGGTAGGAGTACACTATAGAGACGTATCTGGGTGGGGTAGGAGTACACTATAGAGACGTATCTGGGTGGGGTGGGGTAGGAGTACACTATAGAGACGTATCTGGGTGGGGTAGGAGTACACTAGAGAGACGTATCTGGGTGGGGTGGGGTAGGAGTACACTATAGAGACGTATCTGGGTGGGGTAGGAGTACACTATAGAGACGTATCTGGGTGGGGTAGGAGTACACTATAGAGACGTATCTGGGTGGGGTAGGAGTACACTATAGAGACGTATCTGGGTGGGGTAGGAGTACACTATAGAGACGTATCTGGGTGGGGTGGGGTAGGAGTACACTATAGAGACGTATCTGGGTGGGGTAGGAGTACACTATAGAGACGTATCTGGGTGGGGTGGGGTAGGAGTACACTATAGAGACGTATCTGGGTGGGGTAGGAGTACACTATAGAGACGTATCTGGGTGGGGTGGGGTAGGAGTACACTATAGAGACGTATCTGGGTGGGGTGGGGTAGGAGTACACTATAGAGACGTATCTGGGTGGGGTAGGAGTACACTATAGAGACGTATCTGGGTGGGGTAGGAGTACACTATAGAGACGTATCTGGGTGGGGTAGGAGTACACTATAGAGACGTATCTGGGTGGGGTAGGAGTACACTATAGAGACGTATCTGGGTGGGGTGGGGTAGGAGTACACTATAGAGACGTATCTGGGTGGGGTAGGAGTACACTATAGAGACGTATCTGGGTGGGGTAGGAGTACACTATAGAGACGTATCTGGGTGGGGTAGGAGTACACTATAGAGACGTATCTGGGTGGGGTAGGAGTACACTATAGAGACGTATCTGGGTGGGGTAGGAGTACACTATAGAGACGTATCTGGGTGGGGTAGGAGTACTCTATAGAGACGTGTTGGGGGGGGGTCATGATTTGGGGAGGGGCTGTGGCGTGCTCCTATTGGTTGGCTGGGGGGGGGTCATGATTTGGGGAGGGGCTGTGGCGTGCTCCTCTTGGTTGGCTGGGGGGGAGGTCATCATGGTTTGGGGAGGGGCTGTGGCGTGCTCCTCTTGCTCTTACTTCTTGGTTGGCTGGCGGTATGTAGCCGTGGCGATGCCTCCTGAGGGCCCGCCCCCCCCATAGCCATTTGCTGCTGCTGCATTTGGTGGTGCAAGAATTGCAACTGAGGGAGAGAGAGAGAGAGGAAATAAATTACTGTTATTTAACATGACAAGGCAGAAACCAGCTGGCCAAAGCAGGTTACTGTCATTTAACATGACAAGGAACCAACCAGCTGGCCAAAGCAGGTTACTGTAATTTCCTGCCATCCTGTAATTTAAAGGTTTGCCTAATTTCAGTTGTGAAAAACTCAACATAAACACGGGAAGCATAGAAATAACCCAAAACGAACATATCTACTGCTTCTTAGACCTGCGTTCAATGAGAAGGACAGATCTATAACTCATATTTCTATGTGAACTTGATCAGGTCGCCCCAAAATGTGACATATTACAGCTTTAACATTTCAAGGCAACGTAACATGAACATGACATTCTGAATTACTACCATATGGGGAGGGGTTGGTTGTTTAGCAACAAAACTGAAGGGTTGGTTGTTTAGCAACAAAACTGATGGGTTGGTTGTTTAGCAACGTGACGTGGTGTCTGGTGGTGTTAGTGACGTGGTGTCTGGTGGTGTTAGTGACGTGGTGTCTGGTGGTATTAGTGACGTGGTGTCTGGTGGTGTTAGTGACGTGGTGTCTGGTGTTAGTAACGTGGTGTCTGGTGGTGTTAGTGACGTGGTGTCTGGTGGTGTTAGTGACGTGGTGTCTGGTGGTGTTAGTGACGTGGTGTCTGGTGGTGTTAGTGACGTGGTGTCAGTGACGTGGTGTCTGGTGGTGTTAGTGACATGGTGTCTGGTGGTGTTAGTGGCATGGTGGTGTTAGTGACGTGGTGTCTGGTGGTGTTAGTAACGAGAGACAGAGAGAGAGAGTGAGTGTGTTTCTGTGTGTGTGTGAGAGTGAGTGAGTGAGTGAGTGAGTGAGTGAGTGAGTGAGTGAGTGAGTGAGTGAGTGAGTGAGTGAGTGAGTGAGTGAGTGAGTGAGTGAGTGAGTGAGTGAGTGAGTGAGTGAGTGAGTGAGTGAGTGAGTGAGTGAGTGAGTGAGTGAGAGAGAGAGAGAGAGAGAGAGAGAGAGAGAGAGAGAGAGAGAGAGTGTGTGTGTGTGTGTGAGAGAGAGAGAGAGAGTGTGTGTGTGTGTGTGAGTGAGAGAGTGTGTGAGAGAGTGTGTGTGTGTGTGTGTGTGTGTGTGTGTGTGTGTGTGTGTGTGTGTGTGTGTGTGTGTGTGTGTGTGTGTGTGTGAGAGAGAGTGTCTGTGTCTGTGTGTGAGTGTGAGTCTTACCTGCTGTCTGTGGGGACATGAAGCCTCCTACTCCAGTCAGGTTGACGACGGCAGGATGATGAGGACCCTGGTCTGACCCCTGTTCACCCTAAAACCAGATCAGAGGTCATCAGCGCAGAGAGCCTGACTACATGGAACTCTATTCCACAGCAAGTAACTGATCCCAGCAGAAAAATTACATTTAAAAAAACCAGATAAAAATACACCTTATGGAACAGTGGGGACTGTGAAGAGACACACACATAGGTGCACACACACACACACACACACACACACACGGATTTAGTACTGTATATATGTGGTAGTGGTGGAGTAGGGAACACAGTGTGTTGTGAAATCTGTGACTGTATTGTAATGTTTTGAAAGTTGCCTTAATTTTGCTGGACCCCAGGAAGAGTAGCTGCTGTCTTGGCAGGAACTAATGGGGATCCATAATAAACCCCAGGAAGAGTAGCTGCTGCCTTGGCAGGAACTAACGGGGATCCATAATAAACCCCAGGAAGAGTAGCTGCTGTCTTGGCAGGAACTAATGGGGATCCATAATAAACCCCAGGAAGAGTAGCTGCTGCCTTGGCAGGACCTAATGGGGATCCATAATAAACCTTAGGAAGAGTAGCTGCTGCCTCTGAGGCAGACTGGGCTCTGAGGCGGACTGGGCTCTGAGGCGGACTGGGCTCTGAGGCGGACTGGGCTCTGAGGCGGACTGGGCTCTGAGGCGGACTGGGCTCTGAGGCGGACTGGGCTCTGAGGCGGACTGGGCTCTGAGGCAGACTGGGCTCTGAGGCGGAAGGTCTGTGTATCATACCGTGTCTACTTGCTGCTGTGGGCTAGACGTAGCAGACTGGCTCTGTTGAGGAGAGAACTGGGAGAGCTGCTGCTGCTGCTGCAGAGAGTTAAAGATCAGAGGACCTGTAGGGATCTGGAGGGAGAGAGGAGGAGGGGGAGAGAGTAGGAGGGGGGAGAGAGGGGAGAGAGGTATAATCAGCAGAGGAGAGGAAGGAGGAGAGAGAGAATGTAGGAACGAGAGGAGAGAGAGCGAGAGGAGAGAGAGATAGTAGAGATAGACAGGAGAGAGGAGATGAGAGATGAGAATTGTTACCCTGGCAGACTAGCAGGAAGAGAGAGAGGAGAGAGAGAGAGAGAGACGGAGAGAAAGGAGAAGAGAGAGAGAGAAGAGAGAGAGAGAGAGAGAGAGAGAGAGAGAGAGAGAGAGAGAGAGAGAGAGAGAGAGAGAGAGAGAGAGAGAGAGAAAGCTATAATGACAGACTTAGAGACAAGACTGAAAGACAGACTGAGGTATAACTCAGACAAGACATATTTAGTCTCGCGTCTCCAGTCAGAAGCTGTACTAGACAGATCCTAGTGCCTACAGAGAAACAGAATCCTTACCGGTCGGTGATGGGTTCAGATTTCCAAACTTTAAATATTGTTTAATCATCAGTTATACTAGAGACATGAGGGGTGCCACAGTCCGGTTTCTACACCAAAAGTTAATGGGTATCTGTAGGAGGAAGGTATATGATGGAGGCAATGAAGCTTGGAATGTATTGAGCGAAGGAAAGACGATCACCCGTTGGCAGGCCTTGACGGAGAGATGAGGATTAGTGAGGAATGGGGGGGGGGTCGAGGTCAGGTCACGATAAGGAACAGTTTAAACGCCCGTATCACTTAACTTCCTGCCTAGTAATAACGATGTAATGTTTAGAGAGAAGGAGGATACTCCATCCAAATTGGAGTTTATATATATATATATATATATATATACACACATATATTACCACTGGTGGAAATAGATTTAGATTTAGATGAGATTTTAGTCATTTAGCAGACACTCTTATCCAGAGCGACTTACAGTAGTGAATGAATACATTTCATGCATTTTTTTTTTTTTTTTTTTTAATATATATATATATATATTTTTTTACTGGCCCCCCCGTGGGAATCGAACCCACAACCCTGGCGTTGCACACACCATGCTCTACCAACTGAGCCACAGGGTAGGGGGTCACGGAGAAGAGGGGGTCAGGGGGAAGAAAAGAGGGGGTTCATGGTAATTACACAAACAGGTATGTATTTGTCTTATGCAGCTGTATTGGCCCAATGGGTGAATAAACTTGATTTAACCTTTACTAGATCGTCCGTGAGTTTTAATAAATTCCTTTAGAACCAGACAAATCGAGTAGGTAGATTCAGAGCAGTGGTTTTTAAAACCCTCTCCTCAGGGATCCCCAGACATTACACCATTGTATTGTAGCCCTGAACTAGCTCACCGGATTGACCTAATCAAGGGTTTCATGACAATTAGCATCAGGTTTTGGCTCTGTAATAGAATCAAATCAACCCGACTATTAAAAGGTCCCCGGAGGAGAGGGTTTTAAAACAACTAGGTTTTGATTTGGATATATTTTCGTCCTCATTTGGACTAATCTTCCAAGTGTCCTTAAATATTAAAATACAATTTATAATACGAACACATTTTTCACATAAATATATAACACACTGTTACAAACAGACATAATGCACTAATCTATTGACCAGATAAATACTCTAACAGTTTACAAATATATATTGATTCTTCATCTACCATTGTCCTGCACAACTTTCCTATGTATTATATTTAAAATGGTTTTAAAGTATTGTTTACATTTTATATATTGAAAAGTTTCTAGTTTGCTCAGTTAAATTAATCAATTTCTTTATTGTTCTAAATCGAAATGTTTTTTTTTTATGCCTATTTCTCTTTTCTGTCTGGATAACACATAGACGGTGGACAATCTATTCCTAGGTTAGAGTTTGTAGATCCTTACCAGACAGATCCCACCACGTTAAGGAAGTTGAGTCCAGCAGGGTTGACCTGAGAGGAGCTGCTTCCTGTTGTGATGGAGGTTCCCATGGTGGCTAGAGGGATACTCATTACGGGTAGAGCCTGGGACAGCTGCTGCTGCTGGGGGTGGGGGGTCAGGAGGGCATGGGGGTCCGGAGGGGTGGGGGTGACGGAGGGAGGGAGGGAAAGGAGGGAGTCGGGGGGGTGAGGAGTGGAACAAGGGGTGTTGGTGGGGGTGGATGGCCTCGGGGTCCCCGATCCTGAGAGAGGAGAGAGAGAAGAGGGGGTCAGGGGGAGAAAAGGAGGTCAGGAGGAATAGAGGGGAGAGAAGAGGGGCTCATGGAGAAGAGGGGGGAGAGAAGAGGGGGTCAGGGGGAAGAGGGGGGAGAGAAGAGGGGCTCATGGAGAAGAGGGGGGAGAGAAGAGGGGGTCAGGGAGAGAAAAGGGGGTCAGGAGGAATAGAGGGGAGAGAAGAGGGGGTCTCGAAGAAGAGGGGGTCAGGGGGAGGAGGGGGGAGAGAAGAGGGGTAGAAAAGAGGGGGTCAGGGGTTGTTGTATGTTGTAGGGGATCTAGTTTCAGACCAGTATGTTGGGGATCTAGTTTCAGACCAGTATGTAGGGGATCTAGTTTCAGACCAGTATGTAGGGGATCTAGTTTCAGACCAGTATGTAGGGGATCTAGTTTCAGACCAGTATGTAGGGGATCTAGTTTCAGACCAGTTTGTAGGGGGATCTAGTTTCAGACCAGTATGTAGGGGGATCTAGTTTCAGACCAGTATGTTGGGGATCTAGTTTCAGACCAGTATGTAGGGGATCTAGTTTCAGACCAGTACGTAGTAGGGGATCTAGTTTCAGACCAGTATGTAGGGGATCTAGTTTCAGACCAGTATGTAGGGGATCTAGTTTCAGACCAGTATGTAGGGGGATCTAGTTTCAGACCAGTATGTAGGGGGATCTAGTTTCAGACCAGTATGTAGGGGGATCTAGTTTCAGACCAGTATGTAGGGGATCTAGTTTCAGACCAGTACGTAGTAGGGGATCTAGTTTCAGACCAGTATGTAGGGGATCTAGTTTCAGACCAGTATGTAGGGGGATCTAGTTTCAGACCAGTATGTAGAGGATCTAGTTTCAGACCAGTATGTAGGGGGATCTAGTTTCAGACCAGTATGTTGTAGGGGATCTAGTCTCAGACCAGTATGTAGGGGGATCTAGTTTCAGACCAGTATGTAGGGGATCTAGTTTCAGTCCAATATGTAGGGGGATCTAGTTTCAGACCAGTATGTAGGGGGATCTAGTTTCAGACCAGTATGTAGTAGGGGATCTAGTTTCAGACCAGTATGTAGTAGGGGATCTAGTTTCAGTCCAATATGTAGGGGGATCTAGTTTCAGACCAGTATGTAGGGGATCTAGTTTCAGACCGTTATGTTGTAGGGGATCTAGTTTCAGACCAGTATGTAGGGGATCTAGTTTCAGACCAGTATGTTGTAGGGGATCTAGTTTCAGACCAGTATGTTGTAGGGGGATCTAGTTTCAGACCAGTATGTAGGGGGATCTAGTTTCAGACCAGTATGTAGGGGATCTAGTTTCAGACCAGTATGTTGTAGGGGATCTAGTTTCAGACCAGTATGTAGGGGGATCTAGTTTCAGACCAGTATGTAGGGGGATCTAGTTTCAGACCAGTATGTTGTAGGGGGATCTAGTTTCAGACCAGTATGTTGTAGGGGGATCTAGTTTCAGACCAGTATGTTGTAGGGGGGATCTAGTTTCAGACCAGTATGTTGTAGGGGATCTAGTTTCAGACCAGTATGTTGTAGGGGATCTAGTTTCAGACCAGTATGTAGGGGATCTAGTTTCAGACCAGTATGTAGGGGGATCTAGTTTCAGACCAGTATGTTGTAGGGGATCTAGTTTCAGACCAGTATGTTGGGGATCTAGTTTCAGACCAGTATGTAGGGGGATCTAGTTTCAGACCAGTATGTTGTAGGGGGATCTAGTTTCAGACCAGTATGTAGTAGGGGATCTAGTTTCAGACCAGTATGTAGGGGATCTAGTTTCAGACCAGTATGTAGGGGATCTAGTTTCAGACCAGTATGTAGGGGATCTAGTTTCAGACCAGTTTGTAGGGGGATCTAGTTTCAGACCAGTATGTAGGGGATCTAGTTTCAGACCAGTATGTAGGGGATCTAGTTTCAGACCAGTATGTTGTAGGGAATCTAGTTTCAGACCAGTATGTAGGGGATCTAGTTTCAGTCCAGTATGTAAGGGATCTAGTTTCAGACCAGTATGTAGGGGGATCTAGTTTCAGTCCAGTATGTTGTAGGGGATCTAGTTTCAGACCAGTATGTTGTAGGGGATCTAGTTTCAGACCAGTATGTTGGGGATCTAGTTTCAGACCAGTATGTAGGGGGATCTAGTTTCAGACCAGTATGTTGTAGGGGGATCTAGTTTCAGACCAGTATGTAGTAGGGGATCTAGTTTCAGACCAGTATGTAGGGGATCTAGTTTCAGACCAGTATGTAGGGGATCTAGTTTCAGACCAGTATGTTGTAGGGGATCTAGTTTCAGACCAGTATGTTGTAGGGGGATCTAGTTTCAGACCAGTATGTAGGGGATCTAGTTTCAGACCAGTATGTAGGGGATCTAGTTTCAGACCAGTATGTTGTAGGGAATCTAGTTTCAGACCAGTATGTAGGGGATCTAGTTTCAGTCCAGTATGTAAGGGATCTAGTTTCAGACCAGTATGTAGGGGGATCTAGTTTCAGTCCAGTATGTTGTAGGGGATCTAGTTTCAGACCAGTATGTTGTAGGAGATCTAGTTTCAGACCAGTTGTTATTTATGATAAAACACCTCCTTTTGTGTTCATCGAAGCCGGCCGTCCTGCTGCCATGGAAATGGAGAATCTACAGAGTACTACGTGCATGGCGTCATCATCCACACACGTTTTTAGTAAGACATATAATACTGAAGCTGTTCCAAAGTCTCTCTGATAAGAGACTCTCGAATGAAGCTCATCCATTTTATTCTCGAGTGACAGGACATTTGAAAACAGAATGGAAAGGAGGACCCGTTCGGGTTTCTCTCTTCGCCTCAATTTCACCAGGACTCCACCTCCTCTCCCGCGTTTACGGCTACAGCATTTTGATAGCACATGGAACAAAGGAATAGGGTCGGGTATAAACAGTGGAATAGCTGAGATGGAGATTAAGTCCTATTTGAAGTCTAAATGGAAGTTAGTAACTGTTTATCTGATGTCCAGAAGTACTTCGTGGTCATATGTGATACTAGTATGAACTTTATGTACAGACAAAGTTAAGATAAACACTAAAGTCACTCAATAGAAAAGTCGGGTTGGAACTCGTAAGCATTCTCTGATTGGGTTGGAACTCGTAAGCCTTCTCTGATTGGGTTGGAACTCGTAAGCCTTCTCTGATTGGGTTGGAACTCGTAAGCCTTCTCTGATTGGGTTGGAACTCGTAAGCCTTCTCTGATTGGGTTGGAACTCGTAAGCCTTCTCTGATTGGGTTGGAACTCGTAAGCCTTCTCTGATTGGAACTCGTAAGCCTTCTCTGATTGGGTTGGAACTCGTAAGCCTTCTCTGATTGGAACTCGAAAGCCTTCTCTGATTGGATTGGAACTCGTAAGCCTTCTCTGATTGGGTTGGAACTCGAAAGCCTTCTCTGATTGGAACTCGTAAGCCTTCTCTGATTGGGTTGGAACTCGTAAGCCTTCTCTGATTGGGTTGGAACTCGTAAGCCTTCTCTGATTGGAACTCGTAAGCCATCTCTGATCGGATTGGAACTCGTAAGCCTTCTCTGATCGGATTGGAACTCGTAAGCCTTCTCTGATCGGAACTCGTAAGCCTTCTCTGATCGGATTGGAACTCGTAAGCCTTCTCTGATTGGATTGGAACTCGTAAGCCTTCTCTGATTGGATTGGAACTCGAAAGCCTTCTCTGATTGGATTGGAACTCGTAAGCCTTCTCTGATTGGATTGGAACTCGAAAGCCTTCTCTGATTGGATTGGAACTCGAAAGCCTTCTCTGATTGGATTGGAACTCGTAAGCCTTCTCTGATTGGATTGGAACTCGAAAGCCTTCTCTGATTGGATTGGAACTCGTAAGCCTTCTCTGATTGGATTGGAACTCGAAAGCCTTCTCTGATTGGATTGGAACTCGAAAGCCTTCTCTGATTGGATTGGAACTCGAAAGCCTTCTCTGATTGGATTGGAACTCGAAAGCCTTCTCTGATTGGATTGGAACTCGGAAGCCTTCTCTGATTGGTGCCATCTTTCACAAATGACTGACCGTTTGATAGACTGGCTGACTGACCGTTTGATAGACTAGCTGACTGACCATATGATAGACTGGCTGACTGACCGTTTGATAGACTGACTGACTGACTGTTTGACAGACTGGTCAGGTACTCACTCTGTGTCGACCCCATGGGAGATAGGGCTGCCGGGGACAACAACCCCACCTGTCCTAACTGCCTCCCAAGCTGTAACCCCTGTCCCAGCTCCACTGAGTGCTTCCTACTCAGAGACTGGGGCTTGACTGAGCAGGGGCCTGTTCCTGGTCGGGGCGTAAGACACTTAAGGAGCCCACTGGTAGCCTGCGCTGAACTATACAGATTACCTGGAGAGAGGAGAGGAGGAAGAGAGGGAGCAGGGAGAGAGATGGGAGAAAGTAGGAGCACCAATCAGATGTCAAGTAGAGAAGAACAACTTTCTGGAATGAGATGCAGACGCAAACCTCCAGGCTGGTTAGAGAAGGGGGTAACCTGAGGAGCTGCTGCCCGACCCGGAGGGTAGTTTGATGGGGGGAGGCCGGTGTTTCACCCCCTTCCCCAACACACCTGACGGCTGAACCAAGGCTGATAGACCGTCCGCCTGGGGACACATAACGGGCATTAGGTGAATCACCAACAACAACAACAAGCTCTATATCTCTCTCTCTCTGCTGGCTGAGAGTTGGTTCTATAGCGTGTTTTGGTGTGTACCTCTGTCTCTCTGTTGGCTGAGAGTTGGTTCTGTCCCATGATGCCTGAGTTATGAGACATTTTCACCTGGCACTTCACATCCTGCTCATACACACCTTTATACTGGGACAGAAACCTGTAACGCGCGCGCACACACACACACACACACACACACACACACACACACACACACACACACACACACACACCACACACACACACACACACACACACACACAGTCAACGCCCTACTACACAGTCAACGCCCTACTACACAGTCAACGCCCTACAACACAGTCAACGCCCTACTACACAGTCAACGCAGTCAACGCCCTACAACACAGTCAACGCCCTACTCCACAGTCAACGCCCTACTCCACAGTCAACGCCCTACTACACAGTCAACGCCCTACTCCACAGTCAACGCCCTACTCCACAGTCAACGCCCTACTCCATAGTCAACGCCCTACTCCATAGTCAACGCCCTACTCCACAGTCAACGCCCTACTCCACAGTCAACGCCCCACTACACAGTCAACGCCCTACTCCACAGTCAACGCCCTACTCCACAGTCAACGCCCTACTCCACAGTCAACGCCCTACTACACAGTCAACGCAGTCAACGCCCTACTCCACAGTCAACGCCCTACTCCACAGTCAACGCCCTACTACACAGTCAACGCCCTACTCCACAGTCAACGCCCTACTCCACAGTCAACGCCCTACTCCACAGTCAACGCCCTACTCCACAGTCAACGCCCCACTACACAGTCAATGCCCTACTCCACAGTCAACGCCCTACTCCACAGTCAACGCCCTACTCCACAGTCAACGCCCTACTACACAGTCAACGCAGTCAACGCCCTACAACACAGTCAACGCCCTACTCCACAGTCAACGCCCTACTCCACAGTCAACGCCCTACTACACAGTCAACACCCTATTCCACAGTCAACGCCCTACTCCACAGTCAACGCAGTCAACGCCCTACAACACAGTCAACGCCCTACTCCACAGTCAACGCCCTACTACACAGTCAACGCCCTACTACACAGTCAACGCCCTACTACACAGTCAACGCCCTACTACACAGTCAACGCCCTACTACACAGTCAACGCCCTACTCCACAGTCAACGCCCTACTCTACAGTCAACGCCCTACTCCACAGTCAACGCCCCACTACACAGTCAACGCCCTACTCCACAGTCAACGCCCTACTCCACAGTCAACGCCCTACTACACAGTCAACGCAGTCAACACCCTACTCCACAGTCAACGCCCTACTCCACAGTCAACGCCCTACTCCACAGTCAACGCCCTACTCCACAGTCAACGCCCTACTCCACAGTCAACGCCCTACTCCACAGTCAACCCCTACTCCACAGTCAACCCCTACTCCACAGTCAACGCCCTACTCCACAGTCAACGCCCTGCCACACAGTCAACGCCCTGCCACACAGTCAACGCCCTGCCACACAGTCAACGCCCTGCCACACAGTCAACGCCCTACCACACAGTCAACGCCCTACCACACAGTCAACGCCCTACCACACAGTCAACGCCCTGCCACACAGTCAACGCCCCTACCACACAGTCAACGCCCTGCCACACAGTCAACGCCCTGCCACACAGTCAACGCCCTGCCACACAGTCAACGCCCTGCCACACAGTCAACGCCCTGCCACACAGTCAACGCCCTGCCACACAGTCAACGCCCTGCCACACAGTCAACGCCCTGCCACACAGTCAACGCCCTACCACACAGTCAACGCCCTACCACACAGTCAACGCCCTACCACACAGTCAACGCCCTACCACACAGTCAACGCCCTACCACACAGTCAACGCCCTGCCACACAGTCAACACCCTACCACACAGTCAACGCCCTACCACACAGTCAACACCCTACCACACAGTGAACGCCCTACTACACAGTCAACGCCCTACCACACAGTCAACGCCCTACTACACAGTCAACGCCCTACACCAGAGAACAAATGTTTTCAGAAAGGACAAATAGACAGTCACTTACCGATCAGCATCTCTCTTTGAGCCTATTAGGAACCTGGCGGGAAGAAAGACACTGTCAAAACCAGTCAAAATATTATGTTCCTCTGCAGGTTTGTACCCTCGCCCGTCTCCTTACGGTGGATGTATGAGGAGAAGGTCGTTCCTGTCCTCCTCTGCTTTGGGTTCTTTGGCGCAGTAGATCTTTCCGTAGACCAGAGGGTCTCCCACCGACTGGAAGATGGACACCTTGGTCCTCTGGCCCTGGCCCCCAACCTCACACTCAAACGTATAGTCATCTATCACTTCCTGTCCGGGGGGGGGGAGAAGATAAAGAGTGTGACACCAGGAAGTGAGAAGTCTTACCTCTGCAGGCCAGACAGTGGGTCGGTAAGAGGGGAAGATAAAGAGTGTGACACCAGGAAGTGAGAAGTCTTACCTCTGCAGGCCAGACAGTGGGTCGGTAAGAGGGGAAGATAAAGAGTGTGACACCAGGAAGTGAGAAGTCTTACCTCTGCAGGCCAGACAGTGGGTCGGTAAGAGGGGAAGATAAAGAGTGTGACACCAGGAAGTGAGAAGTCTTACCTCTTCAGGCCAGACAGTGGGTCGGTAAGAGGGGAAGATAAAGAGTGTGACACCAGGAAGTGAGTAGTCTTACCTCTGCAGGCCAGACAGTGGGCTGAGACTCCTGCAACTTCACTGACTTCTCTACCACTGCATATTTCTCTACCTGGGAACACAGAGACAGTATGAACACCACTCAAGGGGTCAATATCAATTAAAGTCAGTCAATTCAGGAAGTAAACTGAAATTCCAATTCAATAATAATTTATTTATTTTTTTAAAACAGCATCTATTTTCAATGAGCTCAATAAGCTGAAAAAGGAAAAAAAACTATTTTATTTCAAAAAGGTATTTTTCATTTAAAACACTTCCTGAAATGACTGACTTCAATTGATATTGACCCCACGACCCCGACGACCCGACCCTGGTCCATATCTCAGTACCAGTCACTGACTGACAAAGTTCGTGGCAGACAGGTAGCTGTGGTTGAGAAAGACTGACTCACACCAATCTCCTTGGGGACAGTGAGTTGGCAGTTGCTCTGCTTCCACATGTCCACACACTGTAAACGAGAGAAAGGGGGGAGGACAGAGAACGGTTCAGAGGTCAGTCTGATCTCAACGTGTTGTCCGGATTGGATTTGTTAAAAGTGTTTTTGTAAATTGGAGGAGGGGTAATTGTGATCTGACGTTTCCGGCCTTGGAGATCTTCAGGTCTATCGAGGGGGCAGGCTTCCTCTCCTTCCTCCTCTGCAGGTAGTCATAGAGACGCAGCTGGGGGGGCGTGGGCAGGTAGGAAACCTCCTGTTGGCGGTTCAGCGCTGCCCGAGAGTGACGCTTAAAACAACTACGGAGAGAGGAGAAACAGGTCAGTGTGTGTGTGTGTGTGTGTGTGTGTGTGTGTCTCAGAACAGCTGGAGATCAGGTATGCAGAATAGCTAGTGCAGGTGTGTGTGTGTTTTCAGGTGACTGTGTGTGTGTGTTTTCAGGTGACTGTGTGTGTGTGTGTGTGTGTGTGTGTGCATTTCTGTGTGCCCGTGTGTCTGTGTGTGCCTGTGTGTCTGTGTGTGTGCGTTTCTGTGTGTGTGTGTGTGCGTCTCTGTGTGTGCGTTTCTGTGTGTGTGTTTGTGTGTGTGTGTCTCTGTGTGTGTGTGTGTGTGTGTGTGTGTGTGGTGTTTGTGTGTGTGTGTGTGTGTGTGTGTGTGTGTGTGTGTGTGTGTTTCTGTGTTTCTGTGTGTGTGTGTTTCTGTGTGTGTGTGTACCGTTTCATGGAGAACGTGTTCATCTTCTGCCTGTTATAGAGCAGGTGATTGGCTGTACAGGTGACAGAGATCGACGGATCCAGACACAGAGGATCAGCTGTGGCCAGCAGTAACTGGCTCTCTAACTGGAACTTATCCTCCTGGAGGAGGAGAGAACAGAGGAGAGAACAGAGGAGGAGAACAGAGGAGGAGAGAACAGAGGAGGAGAACAGAGGAGGAGAACAGAGGAGGAGAAGAGAGGAGAGATGAGAGGTGAGACGAGAGATGAGACAAGGAGAAGAGAGGAGAGAAAGACGAGAGATGAGAGAAATAGAAACAGGGAAAAGAGAGGAGGTGGGGGGGAAAGGGAGAGAGGAAGAGAGAGAGAGAGGGAAAGAGAAGGAGGATAATTGAAGAGGGCGGTGATAAGGGAGGAACATGCAAGGGTGGAAGGGGAGAGGAAAGGAGAAGAGAGGAAAAGAAGGGAAGATAGATGAAGGTGGATGATGAGAAAAGAGGAGGTAAATTAGACAGATGTGATTAATTGATTGATGTGATTGTTGGTGTGATCAGGTTCGTATGACCTCGGTAACTCACCTGTGTCCATTTCTGGTGGTCACTGGTCATGGCATGGACATCACAGATCAGTGTCTGGGGACAGCAGGGTCAAAGGTCAGAATTTAGTATCCACGCTCCAAGCTGTAACGATTGAAGGCTATTCTGGAATAAAATGTCCTATGTGCATCATTCTTTTATACATTTATTTTTTTTAAATCACTTTTACCCCTTTTTCTCCCCAATTTCGTGGGATCCAATTGATAGTTACAGTCTTGTCCCATCGCTGCAACTCCCCTACGGACTGGAGAGAGACGAAGGTCGAGAGCCATGCGTCCTCCGAAACACAACCCAGCCAAGCTGCACTGCTTCTTGACACACTGCTCGCTTAACCCGGAAGCCAGACGCACCAATGTGTCGGAGGAAACACCATCAAGCTGGCGACCGGAAGTCAGCTTGCAGGCGCCCGGCCCGCCACAAGGAGTCGCTAGAGCGAGATGAGACGAGGGAATCCCGGCCGGCCAAACCCTCCCCCAACCCGGACGACGCTGGGCCAATTGTGCACCGCCTCGTGGGTCTCCCTGTCACGGCCGGCTTTAACACAGCCTGGGATCGAACCCGGGTCTGTAGTGACGCCTCAAGCACTGCGATGCAGTGGCTCAGACCGCTGAGTCACTCAGGAAGCCTTTTGCACATCATTCTGATAACATATCATCACCACTCTGACATAACGAACAGGTCTCTCCTTCTCATGGCATGTTCTACTGACATACAGTACCAGTCAAATGTTTGGACACACCTACTCTTTCAAGGATTTTTCTTTATTTTTATTTTTACTATTTTCCTACATTGTAGAATAATAGTGAAGACGACAAAACTATGAAATAAACACATATGGAATCATGTAGTAACCCAAAAAAAGTGTTAAAGCAAAATATATTTTATATTTGAGACTCTTCAAAGTAGCCACCCTTTTTGCCTTGATGACTGCTTTGCACACTCTTGGCATTCTCTCAACCAGCTTTATGAGGTAGTCACCTGGAATGCATTTCAATTAACAGGTGTGCCTTGTTAAAAGTACATTTTCTAGAGTGTTCTCCTGGTTCTTACCTGCATGGTGGCTGTTCTATCCATTAATGTCTATGGTTCTAGAGCAATGATATTCAAAGTGGGGGTATTGTGTGTGTGTGTAAGTCTATGGGTATCTACTAGCATGCTAACAGATATGCCCATAGATTCCCAGTTATTGCGCTAACGCTAGTTAGCATTGGCTCGCGAAACTACCTTCATACTGGACAGAGACATTTCCAAAAATGTGAAGTATCCCTTTAAGGTTGTGTTGTTCGATTCGGGGTCGGGTCCCCGTTGAAAAAGTTGGAATACCACTGTTCGCTTGCGTCTCACCTTGCACGGTGTCTGTTCTTTACGTTATATTTCTATGATTGTAGAAGGCAGTGCTAGTTCCTACCTGCACGGTGTCTGCTCTATACGTTATATTTCTATGATTGCAGAAGGCAGTGCTAGTTCCTACCTGCACGGTGTCTGCTCTATACGTTATATTTCTATGATTGTAGAAGGCAGTGCTAGTTCCTACCTGCACGGTGTCTGCTCTATACGTTATATTTCTATGATTGTAGAAGGCAGTGCTAGTTCCTACCTGCACGGTGTCTGCTCTATACGTTATATTTCTATGATTGCAGAAGGCAGTGCTAGTTCCTACCTGCACGGTGTCTGCTCTATACGTTATATTTCTATGATTGCAGAAGGCAGTGCTAGTTCCTACCTGCACGGTGTCTGCTCTATACGTTATATTTCTATGATTGCAGAAGGCAGTGCTAGTTCCTACCTGCACGGTGTCTGCTCTATACGTTATATTTCTATGATTGCAGAAGGCAGTGCTAGCTCCTACCTGCACGGTGTCTGCTCTATACGTTATATTTCTATGATTGCAGAAGGCAGTGCTAGTTCCTACCTGCACGGTGTCTGCTCTATACGTTATATTTCTATGATTGCAGAAGGCAGTGCTAGTTCCTACCTGCACGGTGTCTGCTCTATACGTTATATTTCTATGATTGTAGAAGGCAGTGCTAGTTCCTACCTGCACGGTGTCTGCTCTATACGTTATATTTCTATGATTGTAGAAGGCAGTGCTAGTTCCTACCTGCACGGTGTCTGTTCTTTACGTTATATTTCTATGATTGTAGAAGGCAGTGCTAGTTCCTACCTGCACGGTGTCTGCTCTATACGTTATATTTCTATGATCGTAGAAGGCAATGCTAGTTCCTACCTGCATGGTGGGCCGTAGAAGGACGTGTCTGCTCTGGAAGGAGGGCATCTTAGTGTTGCCAGACTGTCTGTAGTCTCTGACCTCCGTTACCACACAGCCACAGTGGAAGATGTTCACCTGGACAAGGAGACAGAGAGGGGACAAGGAGACAGAGAGAGGGGACAAGGAGACAGAGAGAGGGGACAAGGAGACAGAGAGAGGGGACAAGGAGACAGAGAGAGGGGACAAGGAGACAGAGAGAGGGGACAAGGAGACAGCGAGAGGGGACAAGGAGTCAGAGAGAGGGGACAAGGAGTCAGAGAGAGGGGACAAGGAGACAGAGAGAGGACAAGGAGAGAGAGAGGGGGACAAGGAGACAGAGAGAGGACAAGGAGACAAGGAGACAGAGGGGGGACAAGGAGACAGAGTGGGGACAAGGAGACAGAGAGACAGGGAGGCAATACAAACACACAATGACTCACACAAAACCACAACCACACACACACCTGGGACTTCTCTAATAGATCGACCAGGATAGGAGGAAGCTCCTCGGCGTCCAGGTACTCCAACAGCTGTCCTTCCTCATACGGCAGACGGATCGTCTCAGAGTCTAGCAAACAAAGACAAAGAAACATAGACATCCTTCCAAAATGATACATACAGTACCTCAGATATTCAATGGTACATACAGTACCTCAGATATTCAATGGTACATACAGTACCTCCGATATTCAATGGTACATACAGTACCTCAGATATTCAAATGGTACATACAGAACCTACATACAGTGTGGCATTATGTCATCAGGATGTACTGTGTGTGTGTGTGTGTGTGTGTGTGTGTGTGTGTGTGTGTGATTTTAAGGGTTTGGTTAGGATCGATTGATCTCGGACTCTCACCAGATCCATTCTTGCCGCGGAGCATGAGGGAGTATCCCTGGTTGCCGGGGTAAAGGTTGACCACCAGACACGACACTGAGTCCTGAGACACCAGCTTCTCCAGCAGGTTGACATTCCTACGCAGCTTCTAACCAGGAAGAACAGGACAACAACTATCAACAACAATAAATGATACAGGTTTATCAATTCAAAGATGCATTCAAAACTCCTAATACACAGGGAAGGACATGAACTGATAAAATTCAATGATTAGGACATAATCATTAACAATAAATATAATAGGATTATTGATAACAATCCATTGGCATTATAATACAGATTTTAGCCAGGAAATACAGGAAAACAACATTCATCCATTATTTTACTGATTACAGGAATAGTGGATATTAATAAGCAGGACGATTCATTCACATTCCTAAAGGGCTTCTGAATGGGGAGACATTAGGAAAATACTCTTCAAGTAAACTGTACCCCCCGCACACTGACTCAGTACCGTAACACCCTGTATATAGACTCCACACTGACTCAGTACCATAACACCCTGTATATAGCCTCCACACTGACTCAGTACCGTAACACCCTGTATATAGCCTCCACACTGACTCAGTACCATAACACCCTGTATATAGCCTCCATATTGACTCAGTACCATAACACCCTGTATATAGCCTCCACATTGACTCAGTACCATAACACCCTGTATATAGACTCCACACTGACTCAGTACAATAACACCCTGTATATAGCCTCCACATTGACTCAGTACCGGTACCCCCTGTATATAGACTCCTCATTGACTCTGTACCGGTACCCCTGTATATAGCCTCCACATTGACTCAGTACCGTAACACCCTGTATATAGACTCCACACTGACTCAGTACCATAACACCCTGTATATAGCCTCCACACTGACTCAGTACCATAACACCCTGTATATAGACTCCACATTGACTCTGTACCGGTACCCCATGTATATAGCCTCCACACTGACTCAGTACCATAACACCCTGTATATAGACTCCACATTGACTCTGTACCGGTACCCCCTGTATATAGACTCCTCATTGACTCTGTACCGGTACCCCTGTATATAGCCTCCACATTGACTCAGTACCGTAACACCCTGTATATAGACTCCACATTGACTCTGTACCGGTACCCCCTGTATATAGCCTCCTCATTGACTCTGTACCGGTACCCCCTGTATATAGCCTCCACATTGACTCAGTACCGTAACACCCTGTATATAGCCTCCACATTGACTCTGTACCGGTACCCCCTGTATATAGCCTCCACATTGACTGTGTACCGTAATACCCTGTACATAGCCTCCACATTGACTGTGTACCGGTACCCCCTGTATATAGCCTCCACATTGACTGTGTACCGGTACCCCCTGTATATAGCCTCCACATTGACTCTGTACCGGTACCTCCTGTATATAACCTCCACATTGACTCTGTACCGGTACCCCCTGTATATAACCTCCACATTGACTCTGTACCGGTACCCCCCTGTATATAGTCTCCACATTGACTCTGTACCGGTACCCCTGTATATAGCCTCCACATTGACTCTGTACCGGTACCCCCTGTATATAACCTCCACATTGACTCTGTACCGGTACCCCCTGTATATAACCTCCACATTGACTCTGTACCGGTACCCCCTGTATATAACCTCCACATTGACTCTGTACCGGTACCCCCTGTATATAGTCTCCACATTGACTCTGTACCGTAACACCCTGTATATAGCCTCCACATTGACTCTGTACCGGTACCCCCTGTATATAGCCTCCACATTGACTCTGTACCGTAATACCCTGTACATAGCCTCCACATTGACTCTGTACCGGTACCCCCTGTATATGGCCTCCACATTGACTCTGTACCGGTACCCCCTGTATATAGCCTCCACATTGACTCTGTACCGGTACCCCCTGTATATAACCTCCACATTGACTCTGTACCGGTACCCCCTGTATATAGCCTCCACATTGACTCTGTACCGGTACCCCCCTGTACATAGCCTCCCCATTGACTCTGTACCGGTACCCCCTGTATATAGCCTCCACATTGACTCTGTACCTGTACCCCCTGTATATAACCTCCACATTGACTCAGTACCGGTACCCCCTGTATATAGCCTCCACATTGACTCTGTACCGGTACCCCCTGTATATAGCCTCCACATTGACTCTGTACTGGTACCCCATGTATATAACCTCCACATTGACTCTGTACCGTAACACCCTGTATATAGCCTCCACATTGACTCTGTACCGGTACCCCCTGTATATAGCCTCCACATTGACTCTGTACCGGTACCCCTGTATATAGCCTCCACATTGACTCTGTACCGGTACCCCCTGTATATAGCCTCCACATTGACTCTGTACCGGTACCCCCTGTATATAGCCTCCACATTGACTCTGTACCGGTACCCTCTGTATATAGCCTCCACATTGACTCTGTACCGGTACCCCCTGTATATAGCCTCCACATTGACTCTGTACCGGTACCCCCTGTATATAGCCTCCACATTGACTCTGTACTGGTACCCCATGTATATAACCTCCACATTGACTCTGTACCGTAACACCCTGTATATAGCCTCCACATTGACTCTGTACCGGTACCCCCTGTATATAGCCTCCACATTGACTCTGTACCGGTACCCCCTGTATATAGCCTCGTTATCGTTATTTTATTGTGTTACTTTTTAATTCTTATTTTTTATTTCTTTTACTTTAGTTTATTTGGTAAATATTTTCTTAGCTCTTCTTGAACTGCATTGTTGGTTAAGGGCTTGTCAGTAAGCATTTCACGGTAAGGGTCTACACTTGTTGTATTCGGCTCATGTGACAAATAAAGTTTGATTTGAATTGACATCAGGGTCAATGGGATCAACGTTCAGTAGGAAACAGAAGGAAACTATCTGAAGTAAACTTCTCCAATAACAACACTGGTTTTCCTTTTCTGTTACAAATAAAAAAAAACATTATGCTATGAAGCTACAAATCAATGGGTCCAATGATTAGGTCTGTTAAATGCTTGTATTTCTATACGACTGGACTTCTACTGGTTACCTTGAGCTCTGGTTCTTTGTCACACTCTTCGATGTAGAGCTCGTATAGTTTCTGATATAGACTCTTCCTCCCTCCGGACAACGCTCTCCTCTTGGCTGGCTGTTGACGAGCACTTTCAACAATGTACTGAACGAAGACAAACACAAAAGTCTGATGTATTTGAACTGACACACACACACACACACACACACACACACACACAAACACACAAACTTTTACCTCAGCCCGATCCAATGCATATTCCAAAACTTGTTTCTGCAAATAGAACATTTGAAATTCATTATTGTAGTCTTCAGTTGTCTTCTCTGGCCACAGGGCAACACAGATAAATAGTAAGCTAGCTCGCTAGCTAGCTATCTAGCTATAGCCCCATGCCATGGTTATCTAGCAGACACACTTCACCATGGAAACAGAAGAGTCAACACATGTCCACAGATATAGCTATGGCGGGCAAGATCACAAGTAGATAGATAGATACTGGCTATAGTGTATCAATAGGCGCACAGAGAGATCAGAGATGGATAGATGGGGTGGCCTAGGGGTTAAAGTGTAGGGGGGGTAGGTAGTCTAGTGGTTAGACTGTAGGGGTGGCAGGGTAGCCTAGTGGTTAGAGTGTAGGGGGGCAGGGTAGCCTAGTGGTTAGAGTGTAGGGGGGGTAGGTAGTCTAGTGGTTAGAGTGTAGGGGTGGCAGGGTAGCCTAGTGGTTAGAGTGTAGGGGGGGCAGGTAGTCTAGTGGTTAGAGTGTAGGGGGGGCAGGTAACCTAGTGGTTAGAGTGTAGGGGGGGCAGGTAGCCTAGTGGTTAGAGTGTAGGGGCGGCAGGTAGCCTAGTGGTTAGAGTGTAGGGGCGGCAGGTAGTCTAGTGGTTAGAGGGGAGGGGCGGCAGGTAGCCTAGTGGTTAGAGTGTAGGGGTGGCAGGTAGTCTAGTGGTTAGAGTGTAGGGCGGCAGGTAGTCTAGTGGTTAGAGGGGAGGGGCGGCAGGTAGCCTAGTGGTTAGAGTGTAGGGGTGGCAGGTAGTCTAGTGGTTAGAGTGTAGGGCGGCAGGTAGTCTAGTGGTTAGAGTGTGGGGGGGGGGCAGGTAGCCTAGTGGTTAGAGTGTAGGGGGGGGCGGCAGGTAGTCTAGTGGTTAGAGTGTAGGGGGGGGCAGGTAGCCTAGTGGTTAGAGTGTAGGGGGGAGGGCAGGTAGCCTAGTGGTTAGAGTGTAGGGGGGTAGGTAGTCTAGTGGTTAGAGTGTAGGGGGGTAGGTAGTCTAGTGGTTAGAGTGTAGGGGGGGCAGGTAGCCTAGTGGTTAGAGTGTAGGGGGGGGGCAGGTAGCCTAGTGGTTAGAGTGTAGTGGCGGCAGGTTGCCTAGTGGTTAGAGTGTAGTGGCGGCAGGTAGTCTAGTGGTTAGAGTGTGGGGGGGGGGGCAGGTAGCCTAGTGGTTAGAGTGTAGTGGCGGCAGGTTGCCTAGTGGTTAGAGTGTAGTGGCGGCAGGTTGCCTAGTGGTTAGAGTGTAGTGGCGGCAGGTTGCCTAGTGGTTAGAGTGTAGGGGGGGCAGGTAGCCTAGTGGTTAGAGTGTAGGGGAGGCAGGTAGCCTAGTGGTTAGAGTGTAGGGGGGGGGCAGGTAGCCTAGTGGTTAGAGTGTAGAGGTGGCAGGTAGCCTAGTGGTTAGAGTGTAGAGGGGGTAGGTAGCCTAGTGGTTAGAGTGTAGGGGCGGCAGGTAGCCTAGTGGTTAGAGTGTGGGGGGGGGGGGGGTAGGTAGCCTAGTGGTTAGAGTGTAGGGGGGGCAGGTAGCCTAGTGGTTAGAGTGTAGGGGGGGGCAGGTAGCCTAGTGGTTAGAGTGTAGGGGTGGCAGGTAGCCTAGGTAGCCTAGTGGTTAGAGTGTAGGGGGGGCAGGTAGCCTAGTGGTTAGAGTGTAGGGGGGTAGGTAGCCTAGTGGTTAGAGTGTAGTGGTGGCAGGTAGCCTAGTGGTTAGAGTGTAGTGGTGGCAGGTAGCCTAGTGGTTAGAGTGTAGTGGTGGCAGGTAGCCTAGTGGTTAGAGTGTAGGGGGGTAGGTAGCCTAGTGGTTAGAGTGTAGAGGGGGTAGGTAGCCTAGTGGTTAGAGTGTAGGGGGGGGCAGGTTGCCTAGTGGTTAGAGTGTAGGGGGGGCAGGTAGCCTAGTGGTTAGAGTGTAGGGGGGCAGGTAGCCTAGTGGTTAGAGTGTAGGGGGGCAGGTAGCCTAGTGGTTAGAGTGTAGGGGGGGGGCAGGTAGCCTAGTGGTTAGAGAGTTGGACTAGTAACCGAAAGGTTGCTAGATCAAATCCCCGAGCTGACAAGGTTTAAATCTGTCGTTCTGCCCCTGAACAAGGCAGTTAACCCACTGTTCCTAGGCCGTCATTGTGAATAAGAATTTGTTCTTAACTGACTCGCTTAGTTAAATAAAGGTTAAATAAATAAAAAATAGATGCTTACCATTGTTGTCTGCCACCGGTAGCTGGTGAGTGACCGCTTGCAGCAGACCTAGCTGTCCTTAGCCCCACACCGTCACCTCCATAGAGCGACCGACAACACACACGGCCCGGGTCAAACCTTGTCTACACACACTGTCAACACACACGGCCCGGGTCAAACCTTGTCTACACACACTGTCAACACACACGGCCCGGGTCAAACCTTGTCACCAACAGCAAAGACACCGTTTGAGCGGGTTGGCTAGGTAAGTTTGATAGTGTGGCGAATTCTCAACAATTAGTGGTCAATATATCTGTATGTACAAAATAACTCCGTTTCGATCGATACATTTTGAAGAAATCGCGTTATTTTCACTATGATAACTTTATTCTGACAGGCGAGCGATTACCAGTTGGTTCACAGCAACAGCTCGCTGGCTAACTAGCAGGTTAGCATAGCTTAGCATTGCTTCTTCGGAAACTGCAAAAGGTAAGCTAGCTGGGAGCAAAAACGCATGAAGCAGCGTCAATCTAAAACAGTAGAATGGACCTGCCTTATGAGTTGCCTTATTGTAGATCAATGCTTAAAAACAATATATTATTTCAGTGCGTTCATTGGAAGAAAAATGAAAAGAAAACTCACAGCAGCAGCCATTTTCTTCCAGTGTGAAAACAAAAGCTAAACTTCCGGTAAGAGTAGTAGACAGGAAACAAAACTTCTCCTGTCTAAAGTTTTCATTCAGCAATATTGATAGAAATTAATATAAAAAATAAAAAAAACTGATTTTGAAGCAATATTTTTATTTTAATAATAAGATAAGCACATTGATGTATTATGTTGACGTTTTATTTAGCTACTCATTGAGACGGAGAGACTTGTGTGCACACTGCACAGATTGTACTGTAAACTGATAGGCCTATACAGTAATCAATAGTTTAGGACTATATATCAGATCAAGTTTGATCTCAGAAATCAGTGAGTTGAGCTTGAAAGGTAACCCTAGAGTAGACACTTATGCATAGGCCTATTTGACAACTTGTAGGCCCCGTTAGCCTGCAGGGCCTACATTCAGATTGGATTGGTTTCTTTTCAACCACGCATAAAAAGGGAATCTGACACAAACTAAAACTACAGTTGAAGTCGGAAGTTTACATCCACTTAGGTTGGAGTCATTAAAACTCCTTTTTCAACCACTCTACACATTTCTTGTTAACAAACTATAGTTTTGGCAAGTCGGTTAGGACATCTACTTTGTGCATGACACAAGTCATTTTTCCATCAATTGTTTACAGACAGATTATTTCACTTATAATTCACTGTATCATAATTCCAGTGGGTCAGAAGTTTACATACACTAAGTTGACTGGGCCTTTAAACAACTTGGAAAATTCCAGAAAATGATGTAATGGCTTTAGAGTCTTCTGATAGGCTAATTGACATCATTTGAGTCAATTGGAGGTGTACCTGTGGATGTCTTTCAAGGCCTACCTTCAAACTCAGTGCCTCTTTGCTTGACATCATGGGAAAATCAAAATAAATCAGCCAAGACCTCAGAAAACAATTGTAGACCTCCACAAATCTGGTTCATCCTTGGGAGCAATTTCCAAACGTCTGAAGGTACCACGTTCATCTGTACAAGTAATAGTACGCAAGTATAAACACCATGGGACCACGCAGCCGTCATACCGCTCAGGAAGGAGACGCGTTCTGTCTCCTAGAGAGGAACGTACGTTTGGTGGGAAAAGTGCAAATCAATCCCAGAACAACAGCAAAGAGCAGACTTTTTCTAACTCTGTACACAAGGAATAGCGACTGTACCTTATTCCACTGATGTAATAACTCCATTATTATGCAATTATAAAGCAGCAATGTCCTATGTAACAACAATGTTGCTATTGTCACTGAGCTACTACACATGTGGAAGAACTGAATGTCAAGTGTTTACTGCATAACCTTATGTCACTCATTATGAACATATTATTTGTGAGTCATTTTGAAGCTGTCTACTCTACACACAAAAAACAAAAAACATTCTGTGTTGTTTAGTTGACATAACTGATGGGTTGCAGGCGTTGGGTCACTTAGTTGGGTTGTTTTCTTAGGAAACCTGCTGGGTTATTGACACAGGGTGCTGGATTATTGGTGCTGGGTTATTGATACTGGATTATTGGTGCTGGGTTATTGATACTGGATTATTGGTGCTGGGTTATTGAGAAATTACCCAGCATGTCAGCTCAGAAGGCTGGAGGCGTAGCTTAGTAGGGGCGTGGCTTTCAGAGAGTTATTTTTTGGCCAACCGTGAGAGTAAATGTCATTCCGGTGTATGTGACCTGTTGTATTGTTAGAAAACACTATTGGCATTTCATGAAAAAAAGCAGTGTAGAACTCCATTGCCCATAATTCCTTGCTCTAATGACTTTCAAAAGATTGTTATGAAGTTTGCCCCCCCAAGAATATATTTTCTTATGAATGAAGTTGCACAGAAATGTGTTTTTTCACATGAATTAAGCCACATGAAAACTTACAAAAAGGCACAAAATCTGCTGAAATACTTTTTCTACTTATTTGCGCAAATTGAGTGTGAGATTGTATTGCCGAATGAGACTGACATATAAAACCAGTTGGGGCCCTGCGTGCCCTATTGATATTCGACCATGATTACAATAAGTTTAGATCGCGTGCTAGACTAGCTTACCAATCTAAATGTTTAGCTGACGTTGCTAATTGAGTGACTGTCAGTGACTGACATAGCAAGAGAAAAACTGCTGATGAACAACCATATTTTGAAATTTCAACCTTGTGTATTTTACTATTCTATCTATAAACATTAAGTTGAGACCCTGACTGAGTCCCTAAAAAAAAATTTGAATTAAAAATGGGTCACGACCGGCTGTAGGCTGTAGGAAAAGCTGTTACAGAGTATATTAAGATTGCTATTGTCACGTCCTGACCAGTGAAAAGGGGTCATTTGCAATAGTAGTATGGTCAGGGCGTGGCAGGGGGTGTTTGTTTTGGGTGTTTTGGGGTTTGCTTGTTTCTAGGGGAATTTGTTCTAGTTTTCATTTTCTATGTTTTGTTTTCTATGTGTGGCCGAGTATGGTTTTCCAATCAGAGGCAGGTGTCTTTCGTTGTCTCTGATTGGAAGCCATACCTATGGCAGCCTGTTTTCCTTTGGGTTTTGTGGGTGGTTATTTTCCGTTCAGTTGTTGTACCTGACAGAACTGTTGGTCGTTTTTGTTATTTTGTAAAGTGTTATTCATTAAAGCATTTAGAATGAGCACTATCCACGCTGCACCTTGGTCTGTTCAAAACGACGCCTGTGACAGCTATTTTAGAGCCCTCCAAACCATGTCTTTATGATTATATATTTAGACTAATTACAACTAACTGTTTTAGTTCTTGGTTGTTCATCAAATATTTGGCAACCATCAAATACATACAAATATATATATATATATATATATATATATATATATATATTACTTGTTTTTCCTGACAACCGTTTGAATATCAAAGATGGACTCCGACATTTCTCGTCTTAATATTTCAGTATTTCTTTTAATTCCATTTTTTTTTTAAACATTTAAATTCATTTTTATTGTTGTGTATTGTTAGATATTACTGCACTGTTGGAGCTAGGAACACAAGCATTTCACTCACTACAACCTGCCATAACATCTGCTGAATATGTGTATGTGACCAATAACATTTGTTTTGATTTAAAAGAGAAATACCAGCTAGACGTGTGTTCTTCCCAGCAGAGACCTCTGACTCTGGAGTGACGGTAATCTACAACAGCTGCAAGATGTTACATGGTTAGCACAGTTTGGCTGTAATTTGAAAAAGAAAAAAACAGTTTTAGGAGATTAAAAAGGCATGAAAATAAGCCTGACAATAGTGGTATCTATCTGTATAAGGAAACAAACATAGCTCTGTGCTGGCCTCGTGGCCTCTACATCAGGTAAAGGAACATAGCTCTGTGCTGGCCTCGTGGCCTCTACATCAGGTAAAGGAACATAGCTCTGTGCTGCTCTCATGGCCTCTACATCAGGTAAAGGAACATAGCTCTGTGCTGGCCTCATGGCCTCTACATCAGGTAAAGGAACATAGCTCTGTGCTGCTCTCATGGCCTCTACATCAGGTAAAGGAACATAGCTCTGTGCTGGCCTCATGGCCTCTACATCAGGTAAAGGAACATAGCTCTGTGCTGCTCTCATGGCCTCTACATCAGGTAAAGGAACATAGCTCTGTGCTGGCCTCATGGCCTCTACATCAGGTAAAGGAACATAGCTCTGTGCTGCTCTCATGGCCTCTACATCAGGTAAAGGAACATAGCTCTGTGCTGCTCTCATGGCCTCTACATCAGGTAAAGGAACATAGCTCTGTGCTGCTCTCATGGCCTCTACATCAGGTAAAGGAACATAGCTCTGTGCTGGCCTCATGGCCTCTACATCAGGTAAAGGAACACAGCTCTGTGCTGGCCTCATGGACTCTACATCAGGTAAAGGAACACAGCTCTGTGCAGGCCTCATGGCCTCTACATCAGGTAAAGGAACATAGCTCTGTGCTGGCCTCATGGACCTCTACATCAGGTAAAGGAACATAGCTCTGTGCTGGCCTCATGGCCTCTACATCAGGTAAAGGAACATAGCTCTGTGCTGGCCTCATGGCCTCTAAATCAGGAAATGGAACACAGCTCTGTGCTGGCCTCATGGACTCTACATCAGGTAAAGGAACATAGCTCTGTGCTGGGCTCATGGACTCTACTTCAGGTAAAGGAACATAGCTCTGTGCTGGCCTCATGGACTCTACATCAGGTAAAGGAACACAGCTCTGTGCTGGCCTCATGGCCTCTACTTCAGGTAAAGGAACATAGCTCTGTGCTGGCCTCATGGCCTCTACATCAGGTAAAGGAACATAGCTCTGTGCTGGCCTCATGGCCTCTACATCAGGTAAAGGAACATAGCTCTGTGCTGGCCTCATGGCCTCTACATCAGGTAAAGGAACATAGCTCTGTGCTGGCCTCATGGCCTCTACATCAGGTAAAGGAACATAGCTCTGTGCTGGCCTCATGGCCTCTACATCAGGTAAAGGAACATAGCTCTGTGCTGGCCTCATGGCCTCTACATCAGGTAAAGGAACATAGCTCTGTGCTGGCCTCATGGACCTCTACATCAGGTAGGTCTAATGATAATCTGTTTGTGTCCTCTCCTACTCAGAGAAACCCAGTGGAGATAAACAAATGTTCTGTTATTCAATCTAATAAACAAAAAGACAAATGTTCTGTTATTCAATCTAATAAACAAAAAGACAAATGTTCTGTTATTCAATCTAACAAACAAAAATACAAATGTTCTGTTATTCAATCTAACAAACAAAAAGACAAATGTTCTGTTATTCAATCTAACAAACAAAAATACAAATGTTCTGTTATTCAATCTAACAAACAAAAATACAAATGTTCTGTTATTCAATCTAACAAACAAAAATACAAATGTTCTGTTATTCAATCTAACAAACAAAAAGACAAATGTTCTGTTATTCAATCTAACAAACAAAAAGACAAATGTTCTGTTATTCAATCTAACAAACAAAAAGACAAATGAAGTTGTTTGTTTTCCTAGATCACCACACTCAGATTAGGTTCCTTAAAACCTGTTTGATCTAGGGGGCAGTATTGAGAATTTTGGAAAAAAATATGTGCCCATTTTTAACTGCCTCCTACACCAACTCAGAAGCTAGAATATGCATATTATTGTTCAGGTTTGGATAGAAAACACTCTGAATTTTCTAAAACAGTTTGAATGGTGTCTGTAAGTATAACAAAACTCATATTGCAGGCAAAAACCTGTGAAAAATAGATTAAAAAAAAGTGAATTTTGTGACTGTACTATTTAGTGTCATTGTTTTATAGATACCATAGTGAGAAAGGATTCAGTTCGCAACTCCTACTGCTTCCACTAGATGTCAACGATCTTTATAAAGTTGTTTGAAGCATCTGTGATGAATACAGACCGAATTAGAATGCTTGTAAGTTGACACGTCATCACTTCATTTTTTGCGCCTGCGCATAAATCTGAGAAGAGTGTCTTTGTCATAATCGTTTATTCTAGACACTTGATAGGTTGTGTGAAAATATTACTGATGTTTACTGATCTTTCACGTTAAAAATGGACCAAAAGATTAATGCTAAACAACGTTTGACATGTTTGAACAAACGTAAATAGATTATTTACTAGTTTTTTTTAGCTTTTCGGCGTGACTTTACACAACCCACCACGTTTTGTGGGAGCCTACTGAACGCTAACTATTTGGTGTTATTTGGACATAAATTATGAACTTTGTCAAAAGAAACCACATTTGTTCTGGACCTGGGATCCCTGGCAGCGCCTTCTGATGGAGATAATCAAAGGTAAGGGGATATTTACAATGTTATTATCGATATTAGAAGATGCTAACTGTATAGCTTAGTTTATAGCTTAGCTTATTGTTAATAGCATAGTACCACGTTTATTGCAAAATGTGATTTCCCAGTAAAGTTATTTTGAGATCTGGCCATTCGGTAGCAATTACGAGATGATAATATATTATTCTTTGAATGACAATATTATAATTTACCAATGTTTTCGAATAGTAATTCCGTGATTTGTAATGCTGGATTCACTGGGAGCATTCGAGCCGAAAAAAATTCTGAATTTCACCGCGACTGTAAATGCTGTTTTTGGATATAAATATGAACTTGATGGAACTAAAAATGCATGTATTGTATAACATAATGTCCTATGAGTGTCATCTGATGCAGATTGTCAAAGGTAAGTGCATAATTCTAGCTAGTTTTCTGTCTGTTGATGCCCTTCTTTGAATTGGCTAAACTTTACACACAGCTATTGTCAATGTACTCTCCTAACATAACCTAACTTTATGCATTCTCCGTAAAGCCTCTGAAAATCGGACAGCGTGGTTAGATTTAGGAGATATATCTTTCAAATGGAGGAAAATAGTTGATTATTTGATTATTTGAAATGATTACTCTTGCAGTTTTGAATTCCCCGCCATGGTCACATGACAATGAATCCCAATACCGGGATAAGATCGGGATAAGATCCTCAACAGGTTACTTACAGCTCTAGATTCACACTTGTTGAGGTCTTGTCCTGGAAATGTAGGAGGAGAACGAGGAGGATGGAATGAGGGGGGTGGGGAGGAGGAGCAGTAAGAAGGGGAAAAGGAGAAGGAGGAGGAGGAGGAGAATAAGGAGGTGGAGGAGGAGGAGAACGAGGAGGATGGAATGAGAGGGGTGGGGAGGAGGAGCAGTAGGAAGGGGAAAAGGAGAAGGAGGAGGAGGAGGAGGAGGAGGAGAATAAGGAGGTGGAGGAGGAGGAGGATGGAATGAGGGGGATGGGGAGGAGGAGCAGTATGAGGGGGAAGAGGAGAAGGAGGAGGAGGAGGAGAATAAGGAGTTGGAGGTGAATTACAGATTTGTTTTGACAATTTAAAGCACAATACAACAACACATCGATAATTAATTTACAATCATTTAGGAAGACACCCCAAAAATTAAATGTATTTCCATTGTGGTCTTCTAAAATTAACATGAATAAACATCAGGATAGTAGTACTAGACTCCACAGTAGACCCATCCTACTAGACTCCACAGTAGACCCATCCTCCTAGACTCCACAGTAGACCCATCCTCCTAGACTCCACAGTAGACCCATCCTATTAGACTCCACAGTAGACCCATCCTCCTAGACTCCACCCATCCTCCTAGACTCCACCCATCCTCCTAGACTCCACCCATCCTACTAGACTCCACCCATCCTCCTAGACTCCACAGTAGACCCATCCTACTAGACTCCACAGTAGACCCATCCTCCTAGACTCCACAGTAGACCCATCCTCCTAGACTCCACCCATCCTCCTAGACTCCACCCATCCTACTAGACTCCACCCATCCTCCTAGACTCCACAGTAGACCCATCCTCCTAGACTCCACAGTAGACCCATCCTATTAGACTCCACAGTAGACCCATCCTCCTAGACTCCACCCATCCTACTAGACTCCACAGTAGACCCATTCTCCTAGACTCCACCCATCCTCCTAGACTCCACAGTAGACCCATCCTACTAGACTCCACAGTAGACCCATCCTCCTAGACTCCACCCATCCTCCTAGACTCCACCCATCCTCCTAGACTCCACCCATCCTCCTAGACTCCACCCATCCTACTAGACTCCACCCATCCTACTAGACTCCACCCATCCTCCTAGACTCCACCCATCCTACTAGACTCCACCCATCCTACTAGACTCCACCCATCCTACTAGACTCCACCCATCCTCCTAGACTCCACCCATCCTCCTAGACTCCACCCATCCTCCTAGACTCCACAGTAGACCCGTCCTACTAGACTCCACAGTAGACCCATCCTACTAGACTCCACAGTAGACCCATCCTCCTAGACTCCACAGTAGACCCATCCTCCTAGACTCCACAGTAGACCCATCCTCCTAGACTCCACAGTAGACCCATCCTCCTAGACTCCACAGTAGACCCATCCTCCTAGACTCCACCCATCCTACTAGACTCCACCCATCCTCCTAGACTCCACCCATCCTACTAGACTCCACCCATCCTACTAGACTCCACCCATCCTCCTAGACTCCACAGTAGACCCGTCCTCCTAGACTCCACAGTAGACCCATCCTCCTAGACTCCACAGTAGACCCATCCTCCTAGACTCCACAGTAGACCCATCCTCCTAGACTCCACAGTAGACCCATCCTCCTAGACTCCACAGTAGACCCATCCTCCTAGACTCCACAGTAGACCCATCCTACTAGACTCCACCCATCCTACTAGACTCCACCCATCCTCCTAGACTCCACAGTAGACCCATTCTCCTAGCCATACGTTGGTTCCACATATAACACATAACAAACTAAAGGACAGGAAGACATTGTCGTAGACTGGAGCGTTACAGGATGACATTATTTTCTTTTCTTCTATTGCTCGATCATTAGCCAGCATTTGACATTTTTGTTTTTAAATGAAACGATAGTCGGCATGGCTTTGAGCGGAGGAAGACGAGGAAGAGGAGGAGGAGGAGATGGGGAAGAAGAGGAAGAGATGAATGAGTAGAAAAAGGATGAGAGGAAGGAGGAGAACTGTGATTGTGAAAGTTTTCATAGGAGAATACATCTCTCCCCATTCTGTACTCGCAGTCCATGTGTTCCATGCAGTTCCGTCTAATGTCCTTTAGAGGGTGCTGTTGTCTTAGCTGCTGGCCAAACTGGTGGAAGAGCCAGTTCAATCAATCAATCAAATGTATTTATATAGCCCTTCTTACATCAGCTGATATATCAAAGTGCTGTACAGAAACCCAGCCTAAAACCCCAAACAGCAAGCAATGCAGGTGTAGAAGCACGGTGGCTTGGAAAAACTCCATAGAAAGGCAGGAACATAGGAAGAAACCTAGAGAGGAACCAGGCTATGAGGGGTGGCCAGTCCTCTTCTGGCTGTGCCGGGTGGAGATTATAACAGAACATGGCCAAGATGCTCAAATGTTCATAGATGACCAGCAGGGTCAGATAATAATAATCACAGTGGCCCTCTGCCAATGATCCAAGGGCAGTTTGATCCCTAGTGGTTTTTGGTAATGATGTATTTGTTTACCTAGTGGTTTATTTCTGTGTCTGAAATGGCATCCTATCCCCTATATAGTGCACTACTTTTGACAGGGTCCTGATAAATGTTGTACGCTACATAGGCCTAGACAATAGAGAAGCCATTTTAGACGCAACAAAATGAAGCCTGACTTTATCAACAAATAATGTGGTCCCAGTGCTTTTAATGACGGACATAGTTGTCCATAATGAGAATGTCTGGTACCACAACTTCCTTTCTAACCCCCCCCCCCCCCCCCCCCCACAACCACAAAAAAAGGCATTTCTCTTTTCACCCCACTAGCACTGACTGCTGATAAATACTTTGTTGAGGGAACATGTTCTTGATCCGATTAGGATGTGTTGTTGTCTCACTGTCGTAATTTGAATGCACTAATTGTACGTTCGTCTGGATAAGAATCGACTTGTCAAATGACTAACATTTAAAATGTCCTTAAACCCTTTTTACACACCGGTGGGAATTCACAAAGTGGTTTTAAGAAAAACTCGCTCAAAGAATGTCACATAAAACGCCCCAATGTTATTCTTTAAACTACGGCTCACTATAATGGGACGTCAGACGTACACGTTACTATGTCACGCTACGACAGGTCGTCACCCTACGACAGGTCGTCACGCTACGACAGGTCGTCACGCTACGACAGGTCGTCACGCTACGACAGGTCGTCACGCTATGACAGGTCGTCACGCTACGACAGGTCGTCACGCTACGACAGGTCGTCACGCTATGACAGGTCGTCACGCTACGACAGGTCGTCACGCTACGACAGGTAACTCATCATATATGATTTATTAGTAGGCTACGTGTGTGTGTGTGTGTGTGCGCGTGTGTGTAGTGTGTGTGTGACATGTCTCATGTCCAATTCGATGCACAGCCAGATACATATTCAACACCAGGATGGAGAAAGAAAACTGTAACGCTATCGTTGGACTTCATACGTTTCTAACAGCCATTGTTGCGTCGTCCTCTCCTCCCGTTGTCCTCCCGTTGTCCTCCCGTTCCTCCATCCAAGGCCTGACACACACACACACACACAGGATATTGAGGGTCTAATTCTGGTGACATGATGATCAATGCTTGACTGGCGTTTGACAAACCAAAATATTCTTGATCATCCATAATAATCATGTAGACTAGCCTACCCACACTGTATCTGCTAGCTGGTGGCTAGAGCTCACGTGAGTAGCTCAGAGTAGGCACATTTGTTATGATGAAACTGGACAGTACAACAGATCAACCGGAATGACATTTACGTCCACGGGTGGCCGAAAATAACTATCTGAAAGGCACACCCCTACAAAGCCATGCCTTCAGTCTTCTGATCTGATCCAGAGAGTCATAGCCAGGGATAAATGACAAATTATAAGTACAAAATACCCTAAAGACCAATGTGTCAAAATAAAATATAATATACTTTTTTTAAATTATTGTATTTAATAAAAATACATGTATTTCGTATTTTAAAATTGTAACGGTCGTCGTATGTAGTAGACCAAAGCGCAGTGGGTTGAGTGCTTATATTTACTTTTATTGAGACACTTAATAACAAAACAAGAAAACAAACGACAAACAGTTTCGCAGGCTAAACACAGCAGTGCAAAAACAACTTCCCACAAAGGGACAGGTGAAAACAGGGCTACCTAAGTATGACTCCCAATCATCAACAACGATGTACAGCTGTTCCTGATTGAGAGCCAAACCAGGCCAACACAAAGAAATACACAACATAGAAAACCCATAGAAATACGAAACAGAACAATACCCAAAAAACCCCGGAACACATAAAACAAACACCCCCTGCCACGTCCTGACCAAACTACAATAACAAATAACCCCTTTACTGGTCAGGACGTGACAAAAATACAAAAACACATTAGCAAGTACCAAACAGCAATAACATACTCATTTTTTATTTTTTATATTTTTATTTATTTCACCTTTTATTTAACCTGGTTGACCAGTTGAGAACAAGTTGATTGAATTGAAACTTCTTACTTGCTACGACTGTGACATGTTGTTGTTTATCTACGTTAGTTGAGTACACTGACTGGAAGTAAGTCACTCTGGGTAAGAGGGTCTGTTAAATGATCAAAACGCAAATGCATGTGAAAACAAACAACTGCAAAGCACACTGGGTTTTATCATTGGCGTTTTTGAAAATACAAATGACAGCTTTCGAAAGTATCTTGTTTACAAAGTACATTGGAGTGTAGTTCAGTCCACTGTAATACAGAAAGCGGGTGGGAATCTAGTCAGTTGTACAACTGAATGTATTCAACTGAAATGTGTCTTCTGCATTTTAACCCCTCTGAATCAGAGAGGTGCGGAGGGGGGCTGCCTTAATCGATATCCACGTCTTCGTTGCCCGGGGAACAGTGGGTAAACTGCCTTGTTCAGGGGCAGATCGACAGATTTTTACCTACAAAGTACGTTGGAGTGTAGTTCAGCCCATGTACTTTGCCAGTGTAATACAAAATACTAAAAATGTATTAAAATACGTATTTCAATTACATGTAACTGAAATACTGCCCATGTGGTCATAGCTCAATAACTCACTATTTAACCAGTGATGGGTTGTTTTTAACACAGCATTTTATAGAGTGCAGGCGCACGCACGCACGCGCACACACACACACACAGAGGGAGAGAGTTACAGCATCATGGATACAGATTCTTCCCAGCCACTGAATGATTGATTGCCATGGCGATGATTCAAAGAAGTCTCTCTGCTGTGCTCTCAGGCAATCTCTCTCTCTTCCTCGCTCTCTTCCTCGCTCTCTCTTTCTCTCTCTTTCTCTCTCTTCCTCTTCCTCTCTCTTCCTCTCTTTCCCTCTCTTTCCCCCTTCCTCTCTCTTCCTCTTCCCCTCTCTCTCTCTATCTTTCTCTCTCTCACTCCTGCCATCATTTTTCCTAATACTAAAACCCCTGCAATATTAATACTGTACCGAACCTGGGTTCCATCTTCTCTGCTGCAGACTGTCCCCTGCTTATGTGGCCAAGACTTTAACCTGCATTATAATTACACAGGTGTGTGTGTGTGTGTGTGTGTGTGTGTGTGTGTCTCCCATTGAAAAGCCATAAATTCAGTATCTCATCACCTCTCTGTTTTGTCAGTATGATGTCATAGCTGTTACTTGATGTTTTAGAGAGAAAGTGAACTAGGAACAAAATGGGACAAAAAAAGGCTAATCTGTTACATTTCTGAATTGGAAAGATCTGTCGTTATGTTTTGGATTAATTTCCTTTGTCATAATGTAAAAATGTTTTCGCTGGCTAGTTGCCACGGTGATAACGACTGTACTTCCTATATGGAATATGAAAAAAATAACGTTGAGTTAAAGGCTTGGCTAACCAGCATGCAACAGTGATTTACTCCACAGTCAAACTGATGGACGGTCACGTGATTAAACAGGGGTTGAATGTACAGAGAACGCTGTTAAAAATGGACTGATGGACGGTCACTTATACGGGCCAGTTCTGTCTTAATCTAGTACGTCAGAGAACCAGTTTAAGTGACTCAGGCTGCATTTAGACAGGAAAATATTTTTTTCTCACTAATTGGTCTTTTTAACCAATTAGATCAACTATGAAAAATAACTGATGTGAAAAGATCTGATGTGATTGGTCTACTTAGTGTAAAGCAGATCATAATTGGACTGCCTGGCTAAACGCAGCCACATCCGAAATTGGTTTCACTTGAAATAGTTCCATGTAGATGGCTTTCTAGTAAAGGTATCCAGGGTATCCAGAAAACATTGATTCTTTAACCTAGTAGAGTCGATGTCCGTTGGCATAATACAAAAAACAGCTAACGATATTTGTTTCGTTGGATGCGTTTCCATCCACCGCATTTCGCCGACGTCGCACTTCCTCATCTGAGGTGAAAGGTGGCAGAGCCAGAGAGGTGTTGGTCAGACCAGGAGACATCCCATCTGAGGTGAAAGGTGGCAGAGAGGTGTTGGTCAGACCAGGAGACATCCCATCAGAGGTGAAAGGTGGCAGAGAGGTGTTGGTCAGACCAGGAGACATCCCATCTGAGGTGAAAGGTGGCAGAGCTAGAGAGGTGTTGGTCAGACCAGGAGACATCCCATCTGAGGTGAAAGGTGGCAGAGAGGTGTTGGTCAGACCAGGAGACATCCCATCTGAGGTGAAAGGTGGCAGAGAGGTGTTGGTCAGACCAGGAGACATCCCATCTGAGGTGAAAGGTGGCAGAGAGGTGTTGGTCAGACCAGGAGACATCCCATCAGAGGTGAAAGGTGGCAGAGCTAGAGAGGTGTTGGTCAGACCAGGAGACATCCCATCTGAGGTGAAAGGTGGCAGAGCTAGAGAGGTGTTGGTCAGACCAGGAGACATCCCATCTGAGGTGAAAGGTGGCAGAGAGGTGTTGGTCAGACCAGGAGACATCCCATCAGAGGTGAAAGGTGGCAGAGCTAGAGAGGTGTTGGTCAGACCAGGAGACATCCCATCTGAGGTGAAAGGTGGCAGAGCTAGAGAGGTGTTGGTCAGACCAGGAGACATCCCATCTGAGGTGAAAGGTGGCAGAGAGGTGTTGGTCAGACCAGGAGACATCCCATCTGAGGTGAAAGGTGGCAGAGCTAGAGAGGTGTTGGTCAGACCAGGAGACATCCCATCTGAGGTGGAAGGAGACAGAGCTAGAGAGGTGTTGGTCAGACCAGGAGACATCCCATCTGAGGTGAAAGGTGGCAGAGCTAGAGAGGTGTTTGTCAGACCAGGAGACATCCCATCTGAGGTGAAAGGAGACAGACCAGGAGACATCCCATCAGAGGTGGAAGGAGACAGACCAGGAGACATCCCATCTGAGGTGGAAGGAGACAGACCAGGAGACATCCCATCTGAGGTGGAAGGTGACAGACCAGGAGACATCCCATCTGAGGTGAAAGGAGACAGACCAGGAGACATCCCATCAGAGGTGGAAGGAGACAGACCAGGAGACATCCCATCTGAGGTGGAAGGTGACAGACCAGGAGACATCCCATCTGAGGTGAAAGGAGACAGACCAGGAGACATCCCATCTGAGGTGAAGGGTAACAGAGCTAGAGAGGAGTTTGTCAGACCAGGAGACATCTGGAAAATCAGTCAAGTGCTAAAACGGCATCAGCGTCGATGGCCTGAAACGATTCAGTACTTAGTCACTCTACTAGCACGACTACCTCCTAACTAGGGAAGGTATTTTCCTCGCTATATGTTTATCGATTGATGATGTTTTATTTCATTCACAAGCTACTTACAAAAACCTGGTGGATTTGTTGTTCAGTCTAGTGGGAACCCGCCCCTCTACCATATCAGGAGAGGATTTGTCGTCCAGCCTGGTGATCTGGTCATAGGTCTAAATAGTCTTTATTTTGTATTAATTTAATCAATAACAATTCTTTTTCATGTTTTATATCTCTCTAATCAATAACAATTCAACTTAATTTTTATTTTGTATTTATTTTATTTCACCTTTATTTAACCAGGTAGGCCAGTAGAGAACAAGTTCTCATTTACAACTACGACCTGGCCAAGATAAAGCAAAGCAGTGTGACAAAAACAACTACACAGAGTTACACATGGAATAAACAAACATACAGTCAATAATACAGTAGAAAAGTCTATATACAGTGTGTGCAATTGTAGTGAGGAGGTAAGGCAATAAATAGGCCTGTCACAGCTGTCTTCAGAAATTGACCAAAATGCAGCAGAGTTAGTATTCATCCTTCAATTTAATTAGAACGAACACTATACAAAAACAAGGAAACTGACAGCCAACAGTCCTGTCAGGTGCAACCACACTAAACAAGAAACAATTACCCACAACCCCAAAGAAAAACACACACTACTATATAGGACTCCCAATCAAAGGCAACTCAACACACCTGCCTTCAATTGGGAGTCCAATCACCAACACAACACTTAACACACACAAAAACCCTGCCACATCCTGACCAAAACTAACACAATTACGCCCTCTGCTGGTCAGGGCGTGACAAGGCCATAGTAGCGAAATAATTACAATTTCAATTTCTCTCTAGTCAATAACAATTAAACTTCATGTTCTGTCTCTCTCTAATTAATAACAATTCAACTTCATGTTCTGTCTCTCTCTAATCAATAACAATTCCTCTTCATGTTCTGTCTCTAATCAATAACAATTCAACTTCATGTTCTGTCTCTCCTTAATCAATAACAATTAAACTTCATGTTCTGTCTCTCTCTAATCAATAACAATTCAACTTCATGTTGTCTCTCCTTAATGAATAACAATTCAACTTCATGTTCTGTCTCTCCTTAATGAATAACAATTAAACTTCATGTTCTGTCTCTCTCTAATCAATAACAATTCAACTTCATGTTCCGTCTCTCTCTAATCAATAACAATTCAACTTCATGTTCTGTCTCTCTCTAATCAATAACAATTCAACTTCATGTTCTGTCTCTCTCTAATCAATAACAATTCAACTTCATGTTCTGTCTCTCCTTAATCAATAACAATTCAACTTCATGTTCTGTCTCTCTCTAATCAATAACAATTCAACTTCATGTTCTGTCTCTCTCTAATCAATAACAATTCAACTTCATGTTCTGTCTCTCTCTAATCAATAACAATTCAACTTCATGTTCTGTCTCTCTCGAATCAATAACAATTCAACTTCATGTTCTGTCTCTCTCGAATCAATAACAATTCAACTTCATGTTCTGTCTCTCTCTAATCAATAACAATTCAACTTCATGTTCTGTCTCTCTCGAATCAATAACAATTCAACTTCATGTTCTGTCTCTCTCTAATCAATAACAATTCAACTTCATGTTCTGTCTCTCTCTAATCAATAACAATTCAACTTCATGTTCTGTCTCTCCTTAATCAATAACAATTCAACTTCATGTTCTGTCTCTCTCTAATCAATAACAATTCAACTTCATGTTCTGTCTCTCTCTAATCAATAACAATTCAACTTCATGTTCTGTCTCTCTCTAATCAATAACAATTCAACTTCATGTTCTGTCTCTAATCAATAACAATTCAACTTCATGTTTTGTCTCTCTCTAATCAATAACAATTCAACTTCATGTTCTGTCTCTCTCTAATCAATAACAATTCAACTTCATGTTCTGTCTCTCTCTAATCAATAACAATTCAACTTCATGTTCTGTCTCTCTCGAATCAATAACAATTCAACTTCATGTTCTGTCTCTCTCTAATCAATAACAATTCAACTTCATGTTCTGTCTCTCTCGAATCAATAACAATTCAACTTCATGTTCTGTCTCTCTCTAATCAATAACAATTCAACTTCATGTTCTGTCTCTCTCTAATCAATAACAATTCAACTTCATGTTCTGTCTCTCTCGAATCAATAACAATTCAACTTCATGTTCTGTCTCTCTCTAATCAATAACAATTCAACTTCATGTTCTGTCTCTCTCGAATCAATAACAATTCAACTTCATGTTCTGTCTCTCTCTAATCAATAACAATTCAACTTCATGTTCTGTCTCTCTCTAATCAATAACAATTCAACTTCATGTTCTGTCTCTCCTTAATCAAAGAAAGAAAGAAGGAAGGAAAAAGAGACATTGCGGTAACCATAACAGAGTCGAGGGTGGAGCCGCTTTATCCGGCCAGCTGGCATGCTGAGTGTGTGACTGGCACACGAGAGGTAGACACACCAAGTGTGCATCCCAAATGGCACCCTATTCCCTATATAGTGCACTACTTACATTTTAGTCATTTAGCAGACGCTCTTATCCAGAGCGACTTACAGTAGTGAATGCATACATCACATACATTTTTTTTCCATACTGATCCCCCGTGGGACTCGAACCCACAACCCTGGCATTGCAAACACCATGCTCTACCAACTAAGCCACACGGGACCATACTTTTGACCAGAGCCCTATGGCACCCTATTCCCTATATAGTACACTACTTTAGACCAGAGCCCTATGGAACCCTATTCCCTATATAGTACACTACTTTAGACCAGAGCCCTATGGCACCCTATTCCCTATATAGTGCACTACTTTAGACCAGAGCCCTATGGAACCCTATTCCCTATATAGTGCACTACTTTAGACCAGAGCCCTATTCCCTATATAGTACACTACTTTAGACCAGAGCTCTATGGCACCCTTTTCCCTATATAGTACACTACTTTAGACCAGAGCCCTATGGCACCCTATTCCCTATATAGTACACTACTTTAGACCAGAGCCCTATGGAACCCTATTCCCTATATAGTACACTACTTTAGACCAGAGCCCTATGGAACCCTATTCCCTATATAGTACACTACTTTAGACCAGAGCCCTATGGAACCCTATTCCCTATATAGTACACTACTTTAGACCAGAGCTCTATGTCCAAAGTAGCTCACTATATAGGGAACACTGTGTCGTCTTTGATGTATCCCAAACATACATCCAACACACATCAAACGTGATCTGTGGAATCATAGCTGCTGTATGTGTTTATGTCCAATGATTGATTCTGTTTATGTACCACTTGTTTTACCAGGTACTGGGGGGGGGGGAATGTAACCACCCAGAGGACATGTGCTTGACACTGAGCGTCACTGCTCTTGCCAGATGTGCTGCCTGGTTGCCAGTCTTTGTGGATTGCCAGGTTAGGTTGGTTTGGTCACCGACCTGTCAGGCCCTCCACACCAGGCACTCTACGGATTCTGTCAGCAGCCGTCGGTCAAACATGTGAGTGTGTGTGTGTCTGTGTGCGTGTGCGTGTGTCTGTGCGTAAGTGTGCATGTGTGTGTGTGTGTGTGTGTGTGTGCTTCAGCAGCTGTCGGTCAAACTCTGTCACCGTGAAGATAGCTAACGATGACATGGGGGATTAATTTAACATTCCAGACCCACGATGCAACGGGAACGGATGTCGGAAAAACTGAGATTGAGGATAAATCCTCGAAGGGGGAGACAGACAGACAGACAGACAGACAGACAGACAGACAGACAGACAGACAGACAGAGAGAGACACAGAGAGACACAGAGAGAGACACAGACAGAGACACAGAGAGAGACACAGAGAGAGACACAGAGAGAGACACAGACAGAGACACAGAGAGAGACACAGACAGAGACACAGAGAGAGACACAGAGAGAGACACAGACAGAGACACAGAGAGAGACACAGAGAGAGACACAGAGAGAGACACAGAGAGAGACACAGAGAGAGACACAGAGAGAGACACAGAGAGAGACACAGAGAGACAGAGACACAGACAGAGACACAGACAGAGACACAGACAGAGACACAGACAGAGACACAGACAGAGACACAGACAGAGACACAGACAGAGACACAGACAGAGACACAGACAGAGACACAGACAGAGACACAGACAGAGACACAGACAGAGACA